>NC_065519.1:41326429-41360950 GCF_006386435.1 Epinephelus moara
CCCTCCTCAGTTGCTCTTCCTGAGGTTTCTACCGTTTTTTTTCCCCGTTAAAGGGTTTTTTGGGGAGTTTTTCCTGATCAGCTGTGAGGGTCATAAGGACAGAGGGATGTCGTATGCTGTAAAGCCCTGTGAGGCAAATTGTGATTTGTGATATTGGGCTTTATAAATAAAATTGATTGATTGATTGATTGATTAATGTGCTAACTGGCTAACTAGCGTCTCCAATCCTACCTGTTTCCCTTTTTAATGATGAATACAGACTACCACAATCTGCTGGTGTGGAGAGTTATTTTCTCTCACGCAAGTGTGTGTACCAATTTATAGATGTGTCTTTTTAAATCAATGGGAAAAAGTTTTGGGCCACAATGACAGTTGGCTTCAAGGCCTTGCGCACTTCGTGGGGGCCTGATTAGGGCCAGATCTAAGGAAAAAATGAGAACAGGAAGTGTTTTCATTATTCTCAAAATTTTGCATTTTGAGAATAATGTCAATATGTTGAAAATTAAGTTGAAATGTCGAATACAAAGTCAAACTTTCAGTATCAGTGCAAGGTATCGTTTTTTTTGTTTGTTTGTTTGTTTTTACATTGCAGGAATAAAGTCAAAATGACTCCTCTGGTCCATCCAACACATTTTCACTCACACCTCGTCACATATCGAGGTTTGGTCATGGACTTTTCACATCAAGATATGGCGTGCAAGGTACCCTGGGTGTGTTGGTTGCTGATGTTCTTGGACGCCGTGTCAACTTCTGCCTGTAACATGCTTTGTGTGTTTACAAAATACACTTCCATTTTCACAGGAAATGTACAGTTTGCATACAGTCTCTTTCAAAATAAACGCATTACGTTGGTACAACACCGCAAATCAAAGTTTTTTTCCTTCAACGACAAACGCACATGGTTGGATAAAGCCACCATAAGCATGTGGTTGGATTTAGGAAAAAAGAACACGGTTTGGCTTCACAATAACCAATCAAACATCAGCCTCCGGGGTAAAAGTCGGCAGCTGTTGGACCCATCCACCCTACTTGGACCTAACTTTCGTTGTTGTCCTGCCTCGTTTCCCCCTGATGCTGACAGGCTCTGTTACACAATAAGGAAAGGACAGCATTTTTTTGTTGGTGTTTGTTGGTGTCTGACGCTGGAATTCACTGAGCAAGTGCCAGTTTTTGACAACTTCAGAGTGAGACTGGGTTGCTCCATTATATTGTGTATTGTGATATATCATATCCTCTCTGTGTTGCACACAGGTGTGGCCATTAACATCGTTGCATCTGTCCATGATCAGCTATTTCAGTTTAGACTTTAAACTTTCCAAGTTTGTGTGGTATGTCCTTCTGAACAGAAACAATTTTCGGCACAATTTCTTCAGAGTCCTAATACTTGTTAACACACTGTGTTTCTGTGCTAAAACATGTGCTGGACACATTTTCCCCACAACTACAGCATGTTAATGTTATTAGCACGAGCCTATGGCATTTTACATTGTACAGACTAGCCTAGCGGTTAGCAGGCTTTTCCTCTACTCATATGAAGCCAGTGACAACAGCAACATTTAACAAAGGTAACGTTACAAAATTCTGTTCCATTACAGCTCACAAGGTTCACTGATACAACAACTGTCTCATACTAAACACGTTCTCTAAACAAATACAATATGCTAACATTATTAGCACAAACATATGGCATTTTACATTGTATAAATTGACCCTTTGCTAAGCCCCGGCCCTTTGTGATGGTCCGACAAGCTGTTGGAGTAAGCATGAAGCCCACACTGTCACTAACTCATGTTTTTGGAAAAATGAAACAGTGATTCCAGAGAGAGCAGACAGGTCTACAAAATGGCTTGAAGGATATATCCAGGACGTCAAACTCACTCAGCAGCAAAAGCAGGTTAAAAAGACAGAGATAGTTAGAGGCTAAAACCAAACTATAGGCTACAGATCACAGTGTAAAAGTGAACCACTACATCACTGGTGATCGCCACACAAGACAATGAATATAAAAGGAAACTTTGCTGATACTGAACCAGCTGTGTGGCCCCTGTGTGCCTCCACCGCTGGACGGACAGGGATCTCCTGGGGAGGTCAGATAACGTTCATATGCGCACGATGCGATGACACACACCTGTTTGAATATCAGCAAAGTTTCCCTGCTTCCCTTCACTGGTTCCTGTACAGCAGGGTCGGCCTTTTTTTCACTGTTGTAATCATTAAAAAGCAAAAGCAGCTTTTTTTAATTCTGGAACCAGCAGTGCCAAAATCATTCTTCCCACTATGCAATTCTATCACAGCTGATTCAAGTGTGTCATCATCGTGTAACAGGTAGTGTGTATTATACTATATTTTGGTACCTCCTCAGAATTTCACTGCAGGCATTTTTATACATGCTGCCACAGAATATCATAAATGAATATACTTTTTTTTTTCTCAAGTCAAACATTAGACTGCTTGAATGCCAATGAGCAGCTTACATCCGCCAGTTGGGAGCTGGTAGGTTTTCAGTCAGACATTTGACAGTAAAATGCACTTAGAACTATTTGGGTGCAGTGCAGCATCACGTTGTTGGTGTCTGTACACTTCTGCACAATACACATTATACTACAAGAATATTTCATAGGTGGCATTTTGAAACTTTCCCTCTTAAGCAGTTGGATGTGAAAGCCAACTCTGCACCGGCATTATTCTGCCCAGTGAAGCTCAGACTTGTCAGACTGTATGCGTAGAATCAGTGACTAAAACACATAACTGAGTGGAGGGAACTTCAGGTCTGAAGAAGTCTGCTGGCAAGGATCCTGTGATGTGATCCTCCAATCTGAAACATTCAACCTCCATTTTACAGTTTCAATAGTACAGGATCAGATAAGTGAATAATTAAAGCGGAACCAAACTGAAACTACAAACTAAATGCCACAGCAAGCCCATGCACATTTTATTTGAACTCCAAATATTTGCTCCAGATAGAAGATCTGTCAGGTTCCAAAATCCAACAACACAAACACTCAAGGTCAGACACAGAAACTTTTTAGTTTCACCTAGTTCAGCTCACTGACCACTGACTATTTACAGGGGAGCATTCACTTATTGTCATTACATATTTGATCTTTTTTTTTCTTCTCTAACAGCATTTAGGTCTTAAAATAATGATGTTATAACACCCAGGGCTGTACTGTAGCTATCACTGAGGAACCAGAGGTTATATCTTCTGAGTTGTTTCTGGGATTTTTTGATGTTTTAATGACCCAAGGAAGAGGTTACATTCTTCAGTAACACAATTACACACAGTTACAACCATTCACGCTCACATTCACATCTGTGGGAAATTTAGAGTCACCAGTTAACTTAACCTGCACGTCTTTGGACTGTCGGATGAATGTGGAGTACCCGGAGAAAACCTACACTGACACGAGGAGAACATGCAAACCGCACAGAAGGGCTCCCCCACCTTGGATTTGAACCAGGAACCCTCTTGCTGTGAGGTGACAATGCTAACCAATGTAGCACTTCAATTTACCATTTACAATGTAACGTGAGTGATTTAGAACACATTTAAACACAGTTTCCTTCGGCTTATGGCCTAACACATTGTCCCATGGCCTGCTGGGAAACTCCACCCACTGAGTCAAATTAACTAGAAACTCAAAAATTGTTGACCTAACATAAAAAACAAGGCATGAGCTCAAGCTCACAAGGGATGAGTTTGTGTGTCAAGTGAACATAAAGTTTTATGTTATTTTGACAATCCAGGGCATTTGTGTTGACTTTATATTAAAATGTTGTGTCATGGATGGATTGGGCTTTACAGTGTGGGTGCTCTCAGTGTCATCTAGAACATCTTTCACCATACATCGTCTGTGGAGCAGCTCCAAACTTTATATCCTATGACAGGCATGTCCAAAGTCTGGCCCGGGGGCCAACTGTGGCCCGCAGACCAATTTTAATCGGCCCTCGGCTTGACTTTCAAAATATACCACATGTGGCCCTTCACACAATAATGGTTAATCGAGCAAGATCACTTTGCATTTTTACCTTTCACCTCACAATGACAGGACTATCATACACTACATTGTAGACAAGTAAATCATTAAAAGATAAAAAAATGGTTGCATTTGTCTCACTTTTTTTTTTTTTTTAAAACCCATGATTGTTTTATCTGGCCCCCATTCAATAAAGTTTGGGCACCCCTGCCCTATGACATCACAAATTTGAGTTTTAGCACTCTAGTTTTTGGATTTGGGAGAGAGAGATGTTTATATTTGCTAATATTTCTGGACTGTCTTAGACCATAGGAAAAAAAATCCTGAATTTTGAAATTGGATAAAGTTCCCCTTCACAGTTAGGGAAAGATCATGGAAAAAACAACACTGTAGTCACTACATAAATATTGTATTGTAAGATTGCCTTTTGGTGTAAAACAACTGAAATACATTGTCAGTGAACATTTTGCTGATACATTCAGTAGCAGCATTTTTGCAACTGGCCAGGTACGTTAATTTGCAACATTTTCTCATTATGTTAATAGAAAACGTAATTTGCTATGCATTATGTTTCCATCAAAATCTATCTGCTGTTTCAAATTGGTTGTATATAAACTTGATTTCCAGGAGACAGAGCTGTACAGTACTGTACCCTGTGGGTATGTATTTAGAAAAATGCTCAAGAGTGTTATCTATTTCTCCTTTACTCTAAATTTGTTGTTCCCTGACACTTAGTTTACATTTAAGTTCCAGCGGGAACTGGAAACTATTTTACTGGTTCTTGATTTATTCTGGTTTTTGCAGAGGGCTGGGTTGTGCTGGGGGACAGTTGGAGTGATATACTGTCATCATCCTCTACATAAAGTTTGTGGATCATCATGAGTTTCTTACCTTTTTTATCTTCTTCTATGTGATGCAAGGAGATGCCATGTTGAGCCTCAGCAGTGTGTGTAGCAGCAGTTCGTTGAACATTATATATTTTAGATGTTTTGTGTAATCCAAAGAAATAAATAAGTAAAAAATATGTTTCGAAAAGGGAATAAAAATCTGATGAAGCTTCAACTCCACAGACACAGATTTGACTTGAAAATACAGCACCAAATCTGAAACTTCAATCAGCCTGAGGCACTTCCAGTAGAGCTAGAGTTGAATTAAAATGTTCAAACAGAGTCCGCCATCCTGATCCACAAGAAGTTTGTTCAGTTAGAAAGTAGGTAAGCAGGAAATCCACAACAGAGAGAGATATCACCGGGAGCTGACTCAGACAGGCATTTCCTTAAAGACTGCAGGTGTCTTACAAATACAAATCCCCGTATCTTCTCTTTTTCCTTGTTCCGTTCTGATGTGTTGAGAGTTGATCAGTGTGTGTGTGTGTGTGTGTGTGTGTGCATGTGTCTGCCTTTCTGTTTCTCTGTCAGGCAGAATGTAGAGAGAAACTGACAGATCAGCCTGGGTGAGACTGTACAGTGTGTGGCGAGTTCAAAACACACACTACTGCATTCCTGGTGGAGGCAGTCACACCAAGACCTCACCCACTGCTTAGTGTGTGCATGTGTGCATGTGCGTGCGTGTGTGCGTGTGTGTGTGTGTGTGTGGGAGAGAGAGAGACAGAGAGAGAGAGAGAGAGAGAGAGACAGTCAAGTGATAATATCTGTGCAGCGTCTCATCACGTCTGATAATGAGGAGATGTGGATCATGATTATTGCTGCACAGCCCTTTAGAACCAGTTTTACTAACTGTGACTGTCCTTATTAGCATTGTTACGTCAGCAGCCTGCTCTCATGTGATCATGCTCTGTTGTCAACATATTACAAGTGATGGAAACACTGTCAGTGAGGAATGGCTGTCATTAGAAGCTTGTCTATTTGGATCAGAACTTTGCCAGGGCAGCTGTCCAAATGTAACTATTGTGTTGCTCCTTTTCTACCCAATGAATCTCAGGTTTTCCTGTTTGCTATTCTGATATTTTTTTTTTTTTTTACTTACTGTCATTTCTTACCAAAAAAAATACTTAGATCACATGTTGACACTTGTTGGTACGGAAGCGTATTGCATTCACTTGACAAATAAAAAAAGCCCTGTTTTTCGGAGTAATTTTTTCTGTTTTTCGGAGTAATTTATTTATTTTTCGTTTTTTTGGTGTAATATTTTCTGTTTTTCTTAGTAATTATTTCCCTGTTTTTTTTTCCTGAACGAGGAGACGAGATACTTCAAAATCTCGCGAGAAGCTCCCACCTGGCACCCGCAAGTGACCCCTGCATCCATGGTGACTCCTGCTCATGGATGTATTTTGCATCCGTGCTCCTGCTCCTAGACAATTTCAACTACGGGATCAATAAGGGTAAGGCACGTAATTAGTTACACACAGGGTATGATAACATACATACACATACGTTTGTCAGCTAACACTGTTACAACCTGTTACTAACCTAACCTGTTACATTGAGCGATAGGCCTACACTAGAAGGATGCAGTCGAAAACATAGCTAGATTATCATACCCTGTGTGTAACTAATTACGTGCCTTACCCTTATCTCTCATCTCTCGCGAGATTTTGAAGTATATCATCTCCTCGTTCAGGAAAAACAATTACCACAATAAGCAGAAAACCCCCCCGAAAAAACAGAAGAAAAAAATTACTCAGAAAAACAGTGCTTTTTTTATTTGTCAAGTGAATGCAATACGCTTCCGTATGTTGGCACCACTCCATTACAATTAACTGAGCAAACTCCATTCACTGTTGAAGGTGTAAGATGTGTTTAAAATCTCCACAAGAAGCTAATGAGTGAAACTTAAGTGACATCAAATTACAGAATGAACTTTCATGCTTTCATGCTGGCATTTATTGTTGTAATTCTCCTAGTCATAAATAATTTGTCATCATTTTAACTCCATGTATATTTACTAGGGCTGTGAAAATAACATGTTCATTTTGATTAATTAATCACAGAAAAAATAATGTGTTAAAAAAAAAAGAACGCTGATTGATCGTGTTTCATGATGCTCTTTGACCCAATGTGTCACTGAAAGCCACAGTGGTTTTGTTACATGATGGAGGCAGATGAGACAAAGCTGCTTGGCCCCGTGAATGGAACATTTACATGTAAAAAATGCCCAGATGGAACTGTTGATAGGAGCACTGTTCTCTGCACTTTCTGCTGTTAAGGCATTTCCGTACCATCTGAGTACTTCAAGTCTGAAATATCACCTCAACGCAAAGCATTTAGCAGCGAATCTGGAGGTCCGAGCTAGCGCAGTCCCTGATGCTAGCGCTAGCAGCCAGCCTCATCAAGCCACACTCGATCAGGTGTTCAGACACAAACTGAGTAAGTCTAACTGTGACCGACTAAGTAAGTCTTTTGCAAAATGGATTGCAATAGACTGCAGACCAGTTTCGGTGGTAGAGGACAGGGGGACAATATGTCCAAAGTCCAGCAGCTTTACAACAACATATGTGCCAAAATTATTTTGAATTGAAATTTTTTAATACTAAAATTGATTTATTCAATTAATTTAGATTAATTAATCACAGAGCATGTAATTCATTAGATACATTTTTAATCGCTTGTCAGCCCTTATATTTACATGTATAATAAAAATGACTCAATGATTCAACTTTTGAATTTATGTGTTTCTCATTAAAGGTGCGGACACACCAAACCGACATCAAAGAACTAGCGGCGACGAAAGCCAACTGTTGCGTCGTCTACGTCGCCTCACGTCGCCCTGTGTCAGTTGCATTTGAACCCACTACACGGACTACATCTGACGGCCAAGTAGCACGTACGTTCTGCGCCTGCGTGAGAGAGAGCGGAGTGAGAGAGTGGTACATCCTGTCAGCCGAGGGGTTTCCTATCTGTGCAGCCGAGCACCGCAGCACCTCCACGGACTATTACATCCAGACGGTCCCGGTGTTTCCTCCGCAGGCTCCACTTCACTCAGCTGCCCGATAAACCCGCTGCTTCTTCCCACTTTAACCTGAATAACAAACTAGGGCTCGGGGCTAGCTCAGAGACTAGCGGAGGCTAACTGGCTGTGCTTCCCTCCGGTCATGCTGCGGCTAACGCTCCACTAGCCGCTCCCAGCTAGCTTCGGTTTGTTATTCAGGTTAAAGTTTGAAGAAGCAGCGGGTCTGTGGGGCAGCTGAGTGAAGTGGAGCCTGAGGAGGAAGCACCGGTTAGCCCCGGTTTCACTACAGGCAGATTCACTCGCTACATGGGCGAGGAAATAAAACCTGAACAGCCAATCAGAGCGATCTCTCTCACCCACAAGCTCCGCCGCCGATTCAACATGCTCAATCGGCCGAAAAGCCACTGACGCCGAAGTGCTGATGGTGCGGGACACACTGCAAAAACTAGGGCGACAGACGCTCACCGACGGCCCGACTTTGGTCGACGGCCAACCGTCGGCTTGGTGTGTCAGCGCCTTTAGTTCATTAAAATATTGTGTAAAGCTGTTTTACCTCTGGATCACAGACATTCATGTAAAAAAATCCTTTCACAACAGCAGAAAACGTACATTTCTGGTGCTTCTTCACTAAATATGGGAATCATAGCAGGTTCCACACATGCACTTAGAATGTCAATGGTCAACATGTCCTCAGAGAAGAAAGCCTCAAACACATACACAAATGCTCGAACAACATCAGACACTGTCTCACACAATTTAAAACCCTACACAGACTCAGGCAAAAATACACAACATATATCCAAATGTGTCAGCCACTTGTGATAAATGTCATTCCTCAGAAGCAACCCTTTCTCACAGCTTTGTCTTGTGCCCTAAGGTTGCATCTTTTTGGTCCGATGTCTTCAACAGCGTCTCAGAAACTATTCATATTTCACTAAAACCAGAACCTATATGAATCATTCTGGGTGTATCTAAAGCACTAACCTCTTCTACTATATCATTACGGCAACAAGCTATTAATAATGTCATGTCAATGTCAAGATTCAGAGAAGTACAAGCACACCATTTAAAGCCTGACGTATCAGCATATAATATAATTTAAAGGTAATCTACAACAAGTTCATTCAGAATGTCACAACGCAGCTCATTGAAGGACAGAGAAAGGGAGACCAAATATGAATTGTAACTTACTATGAGACAAGAGAGAAAAGAAATGTGAAAACCCCGTAGAGACGGCTCAGGTGACATTACATCGTCTGTGATGGAATGTTGTACGGTGAAGAGAACAAAACCAAATGTTACCAAAACAAACACGGTGGAGGCCAGAAGTCACCAGCCAAGTGTGGCAGGCTGTCAGAGCAGTTCTCTCTGAGGTTTCATTTTGGGCTTGTGTTTTATTTTAAATACATAGTCTCAGCTTTCAGAATATAAAACACTTATCACCAAATTCAGCTGAAAAAAACAGTGTTGAAGCTTGTAAAGACATGATGACAAGCTGTGTACACTTATCAACTGCACCATGGCAGGGCAGTAGTCACTATATACATTGAGGGGGACACGTCCCCCCCAGTGTTCAGATATGCCCAAAATGTCCCCCTCAATATATAACTGAAACTGAAAAACATTGCTATTTCAGTCCTCCACACTGTGCTGCGTCACCTGTAGCAACAAGAGGCATATGTAAGGCTGCTGTTTGTGGACTACAGTTCTGCATTCAACATGATCCTACCTAGCAGACTCTTCACCAAGATGTCCAACCTGGGCATACAGCATAACACCTGCCTGTGGATTAAGGACTTCCTGACAAACTGGCCACAGTCGGTCAGGATGGGCCCTCACTGCTCCTCCACTCTGACACTCAGCACAGGAGCCCCACAAGACTTAAATTTGCAGATGACACGACTGTGGTCCTGGTGTGGTATGGTAGCAGCTCTGCAGCAGACAAAAAATCCCTGCAGAGAGTCATACAAAAATGGCACAAAACATCATACCAGTGGACACCAGCTACCTGCCATAGAAGACATTTTCACCTGCTGCTGCCTGAAGAAGACACACAACATCCTAAAGGACTCATTTCACCCTGCCCATCACCTGTTTGAACTGTTACCCTCCAACAAACACTACATACAGGTCCATCAGAACACGCACCACACGTTTTATGAACAGTTTCTATCCCAAAGCCATCACCATAATGAACTCTGAACTGAAAACAAACCCCCGGATCACATCACAACAAAATGTGCAATAATTTGTTTATGTGCAATAATTTTATGAGCACTTTATTTTATCTCTTTTAACTGCATACGTTGGCATGATGAGTGTATGGTTTGTCTACTGTGTGATGGATGAATGCATTTATTTACTTATTCTTACTTTCCATTTATTTTTATTGAGTCCGATCTTGAATGCAACTGAATTTCGTTGTATGTTCTGTACAAGTAATCTAATCTGTTCGACAATAGGCAACCACATACCACCATCCGAAATAATGTAATCATCAGAATTATAACTAAACACAACAAATCCCCGTTATTATTACTGTCGGTTCAAGTATTGCAGTTCTGCGTGTGGTTTGTCCAAGTGGAGTTGCCGTAGCAGAATGCCAAGGCTGGTTGCCATGGTTGCCATCAACGTTGTTGCCAGACTGCTGTATGGGTAAAGTTCCAGGCAGGCAACGTTAATTTGTCTCTCTGTTCATTATTGAATAAAAGTGGAAAATGAGAATGTAATGTGAACGTTATGTAGGCTATATTGTAGCTGTTTATTGTGATTTTGTAAAGTGTTATGAAATTTGTCGTGAATGGTTGCAGTGCATGTAACCACGTTATAATAGCTAGCTGGCTAGCTAGCTAACCATAACCTTTTGTGAAATATGAACTTGGAAGTGTCTCTCATAACGTTAGTGCTGCTTGTGTAATTTCACAGTAGGAAGAGGAAGGGTGGCAGAGACATTTTTTTTGGCCAGTCTTAGAAAAGAAGCAAAGTAAGTTAAGAGCAGTGAGAAAATGAGTAGCGTTACCCTATCAGTCGGATTATAGAAGTAACGTTAGTTATAAGGTACAGTAGCGTTAGTACAAAAAATGGGTACAGATCTTGTCCCCCTCCAATATTGACTCCATGGCTACAGCCTTGCACCATGGTACAACTCTGCACCACTCTCTCTCCCTCCCTCTGTGTCTCCCTGAAATTATGAATAAAAGGCTTCACATTATAGTAAACAGACAGAGTCTAGGACAGTAGGTTTCAGTCTGATTTCAAATAAACAAAGTCTCTGCTTGCAGAATATTAAACCCACATGGTTCCCACCGGCGACCCGCTTGAGCTAGTTTTAAGTATCTTAGCATTGCACATCAAAATATGGTTATTACAAATTAAACTTTTGTCAGTATGGACATGCTACACATCATTAGCTTGGTTAGATCCTCCGCAGTTCAATCATTCAGTTCAATTTACAGAAACAACGAACATTAAAGTATAACTCATTTGGATTCCCGGCATGGTAAACAAGAGGGACAATAAAAAAGTGGTGACACCCTTCCTTGAAGAAGTCCTAAGGTCCAAATATGTGTCCATTCCTTGATTAACAATTTATATCCCTTAAAGCTATGGTCTGCGTTTAGAAAGATTGATCATTATTATTAACATCATTTAGATGGTGGTTTAATGTATCTTTGCAGCCACTGTACTGCAAATTTTGAAGGCCTTTTCTCAAGATCATGGCTTGGTGACAGTTATAAAAATAATAGTGATATTATTAATGATAATGATAATAATAATAAAAAACTTTATTCATAAAGCTCTTTTAAAAACAAAGTTACAATGTGCTTTACATGGTTGATCTTGGATTTGAAACAATGTGGAATTCAAGCAAATACAATGAGGCAAATTCAAGAAATACAAACACCCATCCATCCATTTTCGTAACCGCTTATCCTCTTGAGGGTCCCAGCTGATATTGGGTGTAGCTCACTACTGTGTCTGACAATTCATGCACACACACACACACACACACACTCACACACACACACACACACACACACACACATAAATGAATACCTTGATGACTAACTCCTACCCTCTCTCCGTTGTGTGTGTGTGTGTGTGTGTGTGTGTGTGTGTGTGTGTGTGTGTGTGTAATGAAGACAGGTGACATTCCATCACATTCAGCTTTTGTTTCGTCTTCAGTCTTAAACACCAGACTGATTGGTAATGTCAGCGTAGCTTGGATAAACCCATTATCTCTTAAGCTGTCACATTAACAGTTTGTTTCAAACCATCTGCACACACGTCGATACTCTGCTGTCTGGGGTTAATGGGCTGGAATTAAAATGGTAAGAACATAGTTTTCAGATCTCCACTTCACTTACATACACCAAACTACACCAAACTTTCCAGTTTTATTCTTGTCTGTATTCTGAAAGGTTTTTACAAAGGGGTTTCAACATATATCATTCATAGATCATGAATTATGGAACATTTCATTTATAAAAAAAAAACGTGGCAAAAATACATTCAGATTAGATAGATATACATTTTTTTCTGCTGCCAATGTTTTCTGAGTGATAAAATCCAAAACTCCCTCTGCAAAAACCCTTGACTTTAATGTGCCAACCAAATGAAACAAGAATTTTGAACCTGACTTTATCTAATGTTTAGACTTCTGTTCTGAAAATGTATGTGTGCATTGCATAATTTTCTTTGCATATTTAAACATAAAATGTGCATGTTGTGCTCCGTAATGAGCACAACATTCAAACTTATACTGTAGTATGAGAATGAGCAACACTGGAACATGTCTGCCAGTGAGTCAAACAAGACTGAAAAACTTATCCTGCTAGCTCCCCCCAAAGGACATTATTTTCATTACAGGCTCTGATATAAAAGTGTTTGGCCGTGGCACAACAGAAAGCTCATGTAATGACATATTTAATGAGCTCTTGTGATGCACGCTGCATACCTTGACAGAATAACTATAATGCACATACTAGACTCTCATTGATACATCCGGTGCTTGAATTGATATTAAAAAGGTGCCTTTACTCTGAGCCTGCAGCTGCACAACATGTGGCTGTGATCTGAGGATCTGATGGAATGGCTTCTGGCCATGCATGTAAAATTCATAACACTTTAATCAACTATAGAGTAAATCTTTTTCAAATTGGACCTTTACTCCGCAACATATGATCTGTAGTACAGTACATGCTTTACAATGGGTTTCCCAGTGAGTCCACATTTTGCGAGTCTGTCAGCAAAGCCAACTGAGCATACGTTGTTATTTGATGTTAAGAGTTAGTTTATATGTAATTAAGAGTTATTCCACCGAGAAATAACATGCCACTGAAGGCAAGGTGTGGAAATTAAGTGAAAATAAATGAGATGTCACCTCGAATTTACAGTGAGAACACACTGGTTGGGCAACTATCACCTGTTTATACAACATTCCTCGGAGTCGCAGGTATCTCGGCTGTGTATTAGCTGTGAACTGATGAATGACAGGGCTGGGTATCGGTTCCATTTAGGTATTGACTGAAATAACCCAGTACCAAGTAGTATCAAAACTTCTCCAGTTAAATGATTACCTGCATTCAATCATTTTTGTACCCTAGACCTGGCACTGTTCTACTGTCATACCATTAACAAAAATTTGATTGGAATTACTAACATTTAAATTCACATTTTGATGTCTCTGAAACAAACCTATTTTGAAAGTGTCTTAATGAAAGTCTAGTCAGGTGTAATCAATAATAGTGTGGTTGATCTAGGGTGCATATGGGTCTTTAGAAGCAGGTCTACAGTGGTGGAATGCAACTAAGTGCATTTACGTAAAGGAGCTGTGTACGACATCAGCACATTGATATAAAAGCAAATTATATACTCTGTAAAGACATAGTGGAGTCACACTTCCTCTTTTTGTGTTGCAATCAAAGCTTATCTGTTTGTTGTTTTGGTAGACGCTCTGATCACATATGCGTGTTAGTGCCCGTGTGCATCCCACTTGCTAGCTCATTGCTGCAGCTTTGCACTGTGCTCATATGGCGGTTACCGCTGGTATCGGGTTGGTGTTTTCACAGAGGAGTACCGCCCACCCTCCGTTAGTTTTGTTGGCACTGTACATGTGAATAACTCACATCATGCACACAGGAAATTGCTGAATTGATAAATGAGCTTCCGCCTGTGCGTCCTCCGTCTCATACATCCCCGGTGGATCACAATACTGATTGGTTGTTGTGGCACGAATTGGTCGCTGGAGTTCAGATTTCTCAACCCTCGCAAATAAGTGTATAACACGAAATCGCACTACTAGCTTAATTCGCACTGCTTAATTTGTGTATTTCACGTTATTTGCGTTGCGTTCATCGTGCCACCCAGCGGGAATTTGCGTCTAATTGCGCCTTTACATTGACTTTACACGTAATTCACCGCCGCAAATAGTTTTATTTGTGCCCGGTATGAACACAACATCAGAGTAAGAGAAAATGAAAAGGCAAAAGCCATAAGGGGCGCAATAGAAAAACAATGAGAAGATGAAGTTTGTGAATTTGCACATACCGTATTCTATTAATCTTTTTCATTTATTGCGTCCGCCAAGGAGGTTATGTTTTCGCCGGCGTTGGTCTGTTTGTCTGCAAAATAACTCAAAAAGTTCTGAACGGATTTTGATGAAATTTTCAGGAAAGGTTGATAATGGGACAAGGAACAGATGATAAAATTTTGGTGGTGATCAGTTGAAGCGAAATGGATAAGATAATAAAATGGCGGGAAATCCGAGCTGCTTGGTGGAGGTGTGCGCTCTCCGAGGGCGGGAAATCCGAGCTGCTTGGTGGAGGTGTGCGCTCTCCGAGTGCTCTAGTTATTATTGTTTGTAAGTTGTTTATGTGTGTTAATTTCTCATAAACGTTCATTCCTCTAAGAAATAATAACAATAATAATATTTATTTATTTATTTATTATCTATTTATTTATTTGGTTGGGGGGGGGCACTATCTATCTGACAGCTGTTGTTACTGTATTTTACAGGTTTAGATTTTTACATACAAAACATATAAACTTGTAAAAGGTGATGCGCTGTTATATGTATCTGAACACTCAGAGAGTTTTACTTTCATGTAAGTGTTCTCAGGGCAGAAAGGAATATGAACTGTAAAGACCAAACATAAATCAGAGTGGAATGAGAATGAGCTTCAATTTGAATTTTCAGGTCGTTTTCGAGGGTGCAAATGTCACAGTGTTAAAATGTTAAAAACATATACGAGAGGATTTAACACCCACATTACCCCAAATGTTGCCCTCATTGGCTGTGTTCAGTACTAATAAAACAGGGTGCTGTCCTTTCCTGTCCTCTCTCTGATCTGCTGTCCTGCTTGTGTTTGTCTTTAAATAGCCCTGTAGGGTAACAGTCTTCAAAGACAGATGACCTTTAGGGATCAGTGAACTGATAAAACTGCTTTGATGACACAGAGCAGCAGCTCCCCTGCTCATCTAGGTGCTGTCCCTTTTCTTCTGGGTCTTTGAGTTCCATATAATGTCCTTATTTCCTGTAGAGAATGGTAAATGGACCTGCACTTGGATAGCGCCTTTCTAGTCTTCTGACCACTCAAAGCACTTTTTACACTACGAGTCACATTCACCCACACATTCATACACTGGTGGCCAAGGCTACCATACAAGGTGCCACCTGCTGTTCAGTTTTTTAACACACTCACACACTGATGGAACAGCCATCAGGAGCAATTTGGGATTCAGTATCTTGCTCAAGGATACTCTGACATTCAGACTGGAGGACGCAAGGATCGAACTGCTGCTGTTCTGATTAGTGGACAACCCGCTCTACCCTCTGAGCAACAGCCACCCTTTGGTACTAATGATCAGGAAAATAAGGCAGAGCTGCCTGGCCCCTAATAAAAAATCTAACAGTCCCTTTATTGTTCACAAAAAAATTGAGATGATAATGCATGTTGACATATGGACAGACCAAAGTGAGGATAAAAACTTTTTTTTTCTCCTGCTTGGCAGCTGAATTCTTCAGTAGACAGTAGAGCTGTTGTTGGTTAATGTGTGAGGAAGGTTGATATAATGCATAATTACAATGACAAGACTTGAAAGTATTAAAAAAAAGGTAAGCATTACTCTTTTTGGGTCCTGACTCTTAATTTATTGCCACTGCGGCCAGATGAGTTCACAAACTCATATCAAGAAATGTATCTCTTCAGTTTCTTCTAAAATATATTTCAAAAATCCCAACTTTTCCTTTTGGGACACACCCACTGAAATCTCACACTCTTCTCCATCATCTGTCTGGGTAGCATTGTTACTAGTACATGGAGGTGACCTTATGTAATTAACCCCTCACACATCAGACATTTTTTGACTTGTTCAACTGAAATCATTAGTAATGGCAACATTTTACTCACATGTACCAGTGTCTCTGTAAAAACAATCGCTTTTCATGCCGCTATCCCAGCAGGAAATGCAGCCATGTCTCGGTAAAAAACTGCCACTTTTCCTGATATTCCACTGGAAAAACAGCAACATGTTGCTAAAAATTACCCATGTTTGGTGGTGGCTAATAATGCGCTTGAAACACAGCACTGACTCGCTAAATCATGACCAGCTCCGTTGTTTGGGGGTCTATAACAGTAATCTGCAGCTTGGCAGGTGTCTCGCCTATAGGTTACACGCCATCTACCGTCTCCTCCTCCTTCCGTTGACAAATTCAGCTCATATGAGTGGTGTGAACTCTATTCACATGACTAGGACTCAAGTCAGAGTTGACTCACAAATTTGACGTAGACTCGACTTGACAAACTCAAAAAAAGACTTGTAACTCAACTTGACAATACTTGATACGTTCCCCAAGCTCGAAGATTTAAAAGTATCTTAAGGGTGGCAATTCTGTATACAACACCAAAGTACTCTATTTACTATTTCAACATTTACATTTACATTATACAAAACAAAATGGGACAGAAAATTCAAAATTCATTCTGTTGTGGTACTGGTTAATAGTGCTATTTGCTATGAAAGACTTTTTTTTAATGATTCAGTTCAGTTGCAGTTTTCTTCACATATAATACAAATTTAAAAAAGCATTTATGGTTTTTAAAAATGTATGATATTTCTCTATTGTTAAAAGGGCATTAGATTTGGTGAAGGGCACATTATAACTTGTTTAGGACTCAAAGCTCAAAGTTTAGTACTTGGGACTTGACTTGGGAATCTTGTCCAGCCTTGCTTGTCTGGACAAGATTCCAGACTTGAGTGAAAAGACTTAAGACTTACTTGTGACCTGCAAGACAATGACTTGGTCACACCTCTGGCTCATTCACTACGCTTATTTAGAATCATTACCATGATCTCTATGAAATGTGCAAATAAAATGTATTTACAATTGCAAAAACATCCAATGAAGCTTGAGAGTCTTGCAGAACAAAACAGTTTAAACAGTCCAGAGACATCAAATCTGACTTGCAAAGTTCAATCTTTCACTGTATTTTTGAGAATGTGACCCAAAACCTGTTGAGACACATTCAAACTGAAACGTTTACACAGATTAATCATCATAAATGCAATAAATAGTGATGTCATACCTCATAAACAGAAAATATTGCCTCAACAGGCTCACAAACAGACATGACAAAAAACAAAACATGTCCTCATACCTTAACAAGAAAACAGGTAGTTTGTTGATGCCTTCCAAAATGACCCATGATTATTCATATGCACACTTTCTGATCTACAACCTCAAAGGTTTACAGGGCAACCCAAACTACTTGGTTAGGATCAGGTGCATAACCTATAACCGCTTTCCTATGGTCTTGCCCAGTCTCATAGAAATACATGAAATGGACAGGAACTCTTAACAAAACATTGTGTGATGGTGGGCACAAAATGTGTTAAAATTACATGCTGGCAACATGATAAAAATGCCAATGCTAAGTCCATAAGGAGCTTTTGTTATGGTGGAAACACAAATTCAGTATAAAGAGTGAGAAATCCACATATGGCAGGTAGGAGAGGTGGTGGGTAGTTTAAACAAACATGGACTTTCAAACAGGAGGTCGCTGTTTGTGTCCCATTTGAAATCTAATATCAGTGCAGCCAATGTCATCAGATTTAGGGTGTGATGTTGGGTGGCCAAATTTCAATATCAGGATGGCCAATGTCAATTTGATATAGAATACTGACAGCAGAAGAGGCTGATATTTTGTTGGTTTTAAGTTGTGTTGTTCAGTAACCAAAATCCTGCCTCTTCCAAATGTCTCATGCCAACGTCATTTTGACACAGAATAAAGACATTTAGTCATAAGGTATGGAGAGAAACTCCAAAGTGTCATAATGTTAAAATCCACACAGCGTGAAAGTCAACCCAGTTTTTATTCCAAACATGACTTAAGCCCGGTAAATACACCGCAAGAACAGAGAAATTTGTTCTTTTTCTCGAGGTGGCAAGAACAAGAGCAAAGTTCTTTCTGGCCAGGACATTGCATACTTCAAGAGAACCTCAAGTACAGAACTCCTGGGAAGTTCTCATTAGGGCTGCAACGATTAGTCGATTAATCGGTGACTGACTGACTATTAAAATAATCGGTGACAGTTTTAGTAGTTGACTATCAGTGTGAGTCATTTTTCATAGAAAGTGCCCCAAAATACTCTTATTGCAGCTTGTCACATTCAAATATTGGCAGCTTTACACACTCTCCCATGATGGTGAACTAAAACCCTTTGGCGTGAGTATGAAACAAGACATTAGATGACATCATTTTGGNTCGGTGACTGACTGACTATTAAAATAATCGGTGACAATTTTAGTAGTTGACTAATCGGTTTGAGTCATTTTTCATAGAAAGTGCCCCAAAATACTCTTATTGCAGCTTGTCACGTTCAAATATTGGCAGCTTTACACACTCTCCCATGATGGTGAACTAAAACCCTTTGGCGTGAGTACGAAACAAGACATTAGATGACATCATTTTGGGGTTTGGGAGAGACAGACCGACATTTTTCAACGTTTTAACACATTTTTCGATAAAATGATTAGTCGACTAATCAAAGAAACAATCGACTAGTCGATAATAATAATAATAATAATCGAATAATCATTAGTTGCAGCCCTAGTCCTCATAGGCCCCTCCCACTGCCGCATACACACACGCGCTTTTCCCCATTAACCACGCCCACTTAGAATTTCTGGCCAATCACACAATAGTTCTTGGACACCACACAAGAGAAAAGTTCTGCTCAAGAACAAGCTGCAAGAAGTCCCAAACCAGGGCTGCAGCCCTGCGAGAGAGAACAAATTTCTCTGTTCTTGCGGAGTATGTAACGTCTGACTGTTGTTACAGTCCAGTGTCTTTTTGATGTCATATTAACATTCTGTGTCAGGCAGGTACGGGTTTAAAGTATTTTCCGTAGGTACCTTAGGTAACTACACAAAGTAAGAAACTTACGCACATGACCTGATCCCAACCAAACTGTGAGCGTTTATCACAGACTTTGCATTGGCATCGTTTTCATGTTGCCAGCATGGAATTTTAACACATGTTGCTCTCACCACCCAAAAATGCATTTTTAAGATTTTTTGTCCATTTCGCATATTTCTATGAGACTGTTTTGCCTGTTCACACTTAACTTTAAAACTGGAAAACTTTGAGGCAAAATCAATTAATTTCAAAGGAACTGCTGCAAACAGTGGATCTGGTCCCAGTGTATCTGAGCAAAATCATTTGTAATTGATTCATACAAATTAAATTTGGTGAACTTCCGCTTGCACATTTGCACAACTAACTGATAGCAAACCCTCTTGACAGTCAGAACTGAGAAGCCACCTTCGAACAAACGGCTTTTCAAGAGGCATTGTTTGCAGATGGATCACCTGACAGCAGTCACTGGTACAAAAATGTCTCTTGAGTAAATTATACAGGCTGCTGGCTGAATTGGTGCTTTGGTAATCTACTGTGACTGCATGCCGTTAGTGGTTAGCTCGCAAGCTCCAGTAGTTTGACAGCCAAATTCGGAAATAGTGACCAAGGTGACAGCATCACCATTTTATGCCTCCGTGCTATAGCCATGGCTGGAGGTTACATGTTTTAAGGTCGTCCATCAGTCTGTACTTCCCATTCTTGTGAATGCCATACCTTAAAAAAGTCTTAAGGGAATTTCTTTAAATTTGGCACAAATGTCTACTTGGACTCAACTATGAACAGATTAGATTTCAGTGGTCAAAGGTCAAGGTCACTGTGACCTAATTCGTCTCATTCTTGTGAATGTGATATCTCAAGGGAAGGCCTCAAGGGAACTTCTTCAAATTTGGCCTAAATGCACACTTGGACTCACAACAATAAACTGATTAGATTTTGGTCGTCAAAGGTCACTATGACCTTGCGTCCATCTCATTCTTGTGAACACAATATCTCATTCCCTGATTAGAATTTGGTGGTCAAAGGTCAAGATTAGGGTGACCTCACAAAACATGTTTTTGGTCATAACGCATTCATACACAAACTGCAACAAAATTTCACATAAATGTCTACGAAAAAATGAAATGATGACATTTTCTATTAAAAAGGTGAAAGGTCAGCTTCATTGTGACATCATATTGTTCTGCAAAAACACTTTTCTGGCCATTATTTAACATCATATCTCAGGAAGAGAAAGGCAGACATTAATTGGTGACACTTTTCTTGGGTGTCCACCTTGAAAATGTGATGACTGAATAAATCTTCTGTGCTGCCAGGTTGAAGACGTGTGAAGCATCAACATTTTAGAATATGTAGCCTCTTTGCAGCAACATCCATATTTAAAGCATTGTCAACTGTCATGGCCACATACTGTGGCAAAAGTTTGGGCACCTCTGGTCAAAATTTTCTTTACTGTGAATAGTTAAGTGAGTAGAAGATCAACTGATCCCCAGAAGGCATGAAGTTTGTGAAAGTTTGTGAAACATGCTTTTCAACATTTTAAGCAAGATAGTCTGTTATTTTAATTTTGTACAATTTTAGAGTGAAAATTAATGAATGAAAGGAGCACCGTGCAAAAGTTTGGGCACCCCAAGATATTTGAGCTCTCAGACAACTTTTACCAGGGTCTCAGACCTTAATTAGCTTATTCGGGGTATTGCTAGTTTTAATAATTTGTCTACGACCGAATCACAGCCGTGACGATATCACAGTACAACATCACTCCCTCTCGTGTGATATTGCTTAATTGAAAGACTCTTAACTGGTTACAAAAAGTGTATGGAAGCTGTGATACTTGCCAAGGGGGGCGCTACTAAGTATTGACTGTGCAGGGTGCCCAGACTTTTGCTTCAGGCCCTTCTCCTTTTTTTTGTTATTTTGAAACTGTAAAAGATAGAAATAAAAAAGTAATATTGCTTAAACTACTGAAGAAATGTTTCATCTTTAACCTTTTGCCTTTTGGAAATCAGGTAATTTTTTTTATTTGCTCAGCTATTCACAGTAAATGACATTTTGACCAGGGTTGCCACAACTTTTGCATGTGAATGTATGTGCCTGGACAGACATGGATGTAAACTGGAACTGCAATTTGGCTGGTTTGCAGAGGCATACTACCAAAAGTCATTCTAGTTTTGCCAAGATATGTGGATGAGTTCACTGTGCCACTTCCTGGTTGACCAGGCCTTCAGTTCTGAAGAAGGGCAGCCCATAGTCATTATTCACATGACAGCAAGAGGGTGCTTATTAGGAACTGACATTTTAAGCATTTACACAAATGGCAGATTGTGTCATTTTTCTGGAGAGTACAGTCTGAAAATGACATGTACAGTACAAATATATGTTTTAAGCATGACGGTTTCAGATTTAGGAAATGTGAGATCCTTCATCAGTTCTCCACATCCACATGCTGCATTTATATATCTGACATGAAGACCTTTGTAACACAAGCACAAAACTGTCATGGTTTTCTACAGAAATGTTTTGCATCCCCTTTCATGTTTAATCACAAGGGATTCCAGAGGTCCTTCAGGTGGTCCCTTGGATCTTGAGAGGACTTAATGGTGTCCTCTGAAATCAGGATGGAATTTCATTTACCTATCTACTGTTAAACAGCTGATTGAATTGAGTTTTCACTGTCTTCCGACATTGTATAAACAGTTCTGTAATGTAACAGTGGTATAAGAACAACTTAAATAATCCTTTTGATTCTTGGAACAAAATCTGATCAAGTGGTGGTTGAATCATAAACATTTTTCAAAGTATAATCCAAAGAGACATAAATACTATCAGCCATTTCCAAAAATGTCACAGACTGGTAATAGAATTCTCTAGAACCACAGCAACACATACAGGTAAGATGAAAACAATCATTAGATGTTAAGCATTCTTCAGAATGTCACAGGCTAGTGTCAGCTGTCTTCATCTTCGGAGCACTGACAGAGTTGGCTAGTGTTGCAGTGTCAGGCTGGGCATCCCTGCAGAAGAACACAGCAGGGTTTTTACAAGCCCACATCGCCACCTCTCCTCCCCCTCCTCCTTTTCCGGGACTTGAACTTGACAGTCGGCTGTTATTATTCACCCCGACGCGACTCACGTAGCGGTCCCTTATCCTTTCGGCTTGGTTGAGTCGAATCTCGCGGTTCTGGGTTTGGCTGGAGAGGTACGCGGCAATATTTCTGGTCCGATAGCCCTCCTCTCTGCTCCGCCCAAGTAACATGGATATATTGGGATTTCTCAGGGCATAGATCAGAGGGTTGATGGCTCCGTTTGCCCAGGCTAGCCAGATAGCCACTGTGTCCATTGCAGGGTTGAAGGTGTAGTCCCCCAAAGCTGTAACCAACCCCATTAAACAATATGGCCCCCAACAAAAAATGATGAAAACAATCATAATCAGAACTGTAGTGGCTGTTCGCATTTCACTGTAAAATCGCAGTAAGTATGCGTACGTTGTCACTGGCCTGACTCGGATTTCAGAGAGACGAACTGTCTTACAGATGTTATAATGACAAAAACACATGAGGGAGAAGGGCAGTAAATAGCACACAACGATAAGGCAGATGCTATAAGCAGTCCCCATGCGTGAGGTCCCGGAATGGAAAACATACATGCAGTGGTAGAAACCCTGTTTATGGATTTCTGTAGGTGTTCGAACTAACAGGTACCAAGGCAGAGAGAAAATGACTGCAGTCAACCACACGGCTATCAACAGCTGAGTCGCCTTCTGGCGTCCTATTTTAGCCTGTGGCTGTCTGACTATGGCGTAGTACCTGTCAAAAGAGATCAAGGTCATAGTCAGGGTGGAGATGATCCCAAAGCAGGTGTTGAAAAAGCCATTGGCTACACAGAAACGATCCCCAAACATCCAGATACCGTCCTTACTGAAGAGCATGACGAAAGAGAACGGCAGGCATAGAACAGCCGTGAGGAAGTCAGACAACGACAGCGACATGATGAAAGCATTGGTCACCGTTCGAAGCTGTCTGTGTTTGATGATGACGATGACGACTGCCGAGTTACCAAGGCTGGAGAGGAGGAAGATGGAGAGGAGTACCAGGGCCTGAGTTGCCACCGTAATGCCCTGCAGGACAGAATTACTCTCAGTGGCGCTCAGCACCGATGGGGTTGACGCCTGATGGATCGGACTGAGCTCGCTCCCTCTTTGGTCTCTGAACGTCGATAGGTTTCCTGTGTTTCCCACTGTGGCCTCTGTGGTGGCAGTCACTAGACTGGTCACTATGGAAACAACCCTGAAGAACCAAAAAAATGAAAAAAATAATAAAAAACAAAGTAAAAAGGGACAGAAAATCACTGTACAATCAGCAGAATCCGGTTACATTATGCTCTAACAGCTACCAACAGCATTTCGTGCATGTCCCAAAAAACAGAAAACTTTTTTCCCCCTTTTTTTTATTTTTTTTTTTATGAGGGCTGCGAATTTTTGATATTAGTGTATTACAATGCCTGAATTTTGGTACCTTTGATACCAAAGCAATACTGTTTTATGGCATACCAAAAACTTTCTAGGAAAGGCACACTTGTAAAGGGATACTTTGCTGATTTTTAACCGGGTCTGTGTTACCATGGTGTGGGGAGTGTGTGTAGATGAATGGTCTTACTGGCTCCCTTTGGCTGGCAGTGCCAGGAACGGCCCACATGTTCCGTGGGCATAAATACATGGATTTCACTAAATACACATTTTTTGCTCACAACACGGGCAGGGGGCTCCAGGAGCTGGTGGCATGGGGGCACCATAACTCTCGTTCTAAAAACCTGCCAGTTCACATCAATGCAACGAGATGAGATGGTGTATCATCTCTATGCAACAACTCTCTGTACTTCTGTTCTGATTTCCAGCTTTTTAAGCTTATTTTGTGACTGATATAATTAGTAGCTTCCTAAAATATAAATGAGGATAGTGGTAGTGAGATACTGGCTACAGTTGTATTTGTAGTAGTGAGAAAACGGTGAAAAACAAACAAAACGAGCATCAGATGGACTGTATTCATAATAAATACGCCACGATGATATAAATAATCAGCACAGAAACAGAGGGCTCGGCAGTGACAGTGCACCTGCCGCAGCGAGCGAACACGCAGCCTACGGTCATTTTGAATGGACCAGGAACAGGAGATGTGCTTTATATTCTAAAACCAGCAGTGATTCGATCAGCTGAGTTGCAGGTGACACAATCAGCCAGGTTGAGTCAAGTGCAGATCGGCCAGTTCACACAGCTTTTCTCTGCAACGTTCTAAAAGGGTTTCGTCACGCCAAGAATCTTTGGTCTGAACTGGTCTTAATATTTAACAGTTCCTCGACACTCCACACCTTGATACCACAAAAGAATGAATGTTTGGATACCTTGTCCTATTTTTCATAGACAACGATACAGCCCTATTTCAAGCTATCAACCAGGGGAGGCAGTAGAGCACTGTTGTTTAGTTACTTTGCTAAGGTTTAAGTCAAAATTTGACCAATCGGTAGCAAGTGATTTTAATCGGTTCCTTATTGTTCCTGTTCAAGGGACTATGATAGCCATAGATCTAAACAAAATGTTGCATAAAGAAAAGAGGTCCGAATACGTATACTGAAGACCAGTTAGTGAAGGTACACCTTGGTGTCCAGTCTGAAATAAAATATGCAGAAAAATAAAAACTGTGGCTGGGAAAGCCTGGGTTCCTTCAAAATAAAATACTGGAAATGAAGGTTATTACGTCATCCCATATTGTGAATAAAAAAAACTCATAATCACTGTTACAGTGAATTGTGCAATGACTTTGGTATCACTTCAGATTTTCACACGCACCTTACGTCACATGATGGATTCAGCGGCCACATGTTCTCTGCCACAGATTATAGATATTTATTGTTTCAAGCCCTGAGGGAGCTGTTTTCAGGAATTTGTAACCACGCCACTGATGCTGTAGCGCTGATAACTGATTTTTTCAAAGGCCATTAGCTACTCTGCATTTGAGATTTGAAATCAGTTCTCCTCACCAATTGTGTCTCTAATGAACTTAGCTAGTTTCTCTCTTTTGGCAGTTTGTGCTGGCTATAGGTCATTCTAACCTCAGTGTTCCTGTGTGTACTTTTCATTAAGGTTTTCAATGATGTATCTTCAAACTGCAATCAGGACAAAGTGCAGGACACTTGATTATGTATTACACAAATACTTTTCATGTATATTTATGAATGTAATGTCCTGGGGACCAAAAAGGCACTGATTCAGCAGACTGTGCAGGAAGGAGAGATGTTAAAGTGGACGGACAGAGTGAATTACCTTGGCACAACAGGTGAGGTGGTTCCCAGCTGGTTGGTGAAGCTTGGACCTGAGGTGTCAGCTGTGTAGTTGCCACCACTGCTGCCCCGCAGGGCTGTGCTAACAGGTGAATCCATCAAAGGAGCACGAAAACAGCCCAACAAAAGTCATCCCTTGTCTCATACACATCCATTCAGATTACAGTCAGTCCGTGCTGATTTCATGGCTTCAAACGTAGCTGTTCCTCATCATCCATCCGTGGTTTTCTATTTTCATTATGTCCAGATTCATCAACAGAAGAAAGCAAAAGACAAGGGGAGGTCAAACATGTGTTCAAAAATAACTTTTCTGTAAGATATTAATAACAGTTAAACAAAAGTGGATTAAGATAAAAAAAAATTATCTCTCTCTCTCTAAATAAATATATATATATATATATATATATTTATATACACATATACACACATATATACATACATACATACACATACACACACAGACACATATATATATATATATATATACACACACATATATATATATATATATATATATATGGTTATATAGGTTTAGCCTGATGTTACCACAACAAAGGCCCCCAAAGCCTCACTTGTTCTCGCAGGAGCANTATATATATATATATGGTTATATAGGTTTAGCCTGATGTTACCACAACAAAGGCCCCCAAAGCCTCACTTGTTCTCGCAGGAGCAATACAATAACTTACCGGAAGTCATTTGTTTACATCCCATAAAATCTGTCCAGAGTCGTAGGATGGGAACATTTTCTTGAGGCATGTTACATTTGCTTAAAATGCCCGTTATTCCTCAGTGAAACGTAGTTTATGTATTGCCTGTGTGTCTCGTGTTCCCTCAGTCACAGTGTGTCCACAGTTAGCTCCACACAAACAAGCCATGACTGCGCCTCAGTCATTTTGGTCCAAACGCTTGTTTTCCTCATGTTTCAGCGGGTTCAATAGCAGACGCCTTGTTTCCTCTGGAGGTTTCTGAGAGCACACAGCACACTGAACCACGGTATATTCACAGCCCCATGTCGCTGGTGTCAGCACTGTAGGCCCACATATCAGAGTTTGGCCTCTGAAATCCTTGGTAAGGAGAGGAGAAGTAAGTCAGTCCGTTGCTTTCTCCTCAGCTGCTTCAGCGCCGCTGGAGGAGAAAGCAAACACCGCCAGAGAGACAGCAGCTCCCACCCTGTTGATTTCTCTGAAGAAAAATAACACCAGACACTCACTCGCTTTTACCTCGATTTATCTCCACTAACACCAGCTCTGAAACCAAACGAGCCCAGCTCCACAAATCCCAGGTGTGACTGCGAACTGGCACGAGCTCATCCACTCACATCTCTCTCTCTCTCTCTCTCTCTCTCTCAGTGTCTCTCTACCTGCTTTTGGTCTCTTCATCTCGCTCCCTGTCTGAAACCACGCCTCCCTTATGGACGTGCTCACAGCTTCATGTGACGTTTAATGCAGTTGCCATGGTAACTGCTGATAGATTTTTGCATCTTTGTCCCTGTAAAACGACATTATATGGTGTTTGCAAAACATACCGTTGAAAATTGAGATATGAACCCACAACACACTGGATCTGCAACCATCTGAGCAGTGTGATGATTCTTACAGTCTCATCAAGTCTCATCATAGCTGCTTTGTCCTGACCATCAGGCCCCACTGGTCTACAGCTGCACAGAGCTGCTCTGATTATGGTGAGATTATAATGTGCAGCAAAAAAGGTTTCAAAGCTGGTCAGCAACAGTTACTGTCGAGCAGCATAAACTGCTCATTCTGAATTCATCCACTGTGTGTCATCACAACCCAGTCGCCAGATTAAATGTTGGCATTGTACGTTTCTGAACGCCACAGGTACTTTACAGTTGTGCATTATCATGTTGCAGATATGTTAAAACTTATCATCTCAACAACGCTGTGGTTAACATGCCATTAAACCACGTTAAACCGTGTTCTTATTTTCTCTAGCTCACAAATGTCATCTGAAAGAAAAAGTCAACAAAAGGAGAGTCTGGAGCACAGTTGCACAGTTGCACAGTTAATGTTGTGGACATTCTGTAACACCGCACCCTTAGGTGGCCCTATGGGGCTAACAACACTCCAACACTGACCCATAATAATCACATGAACACCTTTAGAACACTCAAATCCATGGGAGTTATTAGAATTTAAAGAGGCAAACAAGACAAAAAAAATCCCTCGGTGAGAGGCAGCAGGACCAGCAGTCCCCACACCAGAGCCTCTCTCCTCAGCTGCTGGCACAGGAGCTCTTAAGCACCTCCTCCATGCCAGGTGTGCTGCACCTCGTTAGGTAATGCAGCACACCTGAGCAGATCTACAAGGGAGGGAAAAAGGGACAGCAGCACAGAACACATACACAGCTGTAACACATGCTAAGAGTTTTTTTTCAATCACCTGTGTGGATTAGTTGTGCTCAGTTAACACCATTATGCCTGATTTGAACATTTACAGCTCAGACCCTTTTTACACTACGCATTAAAATGCTTCTCGTATCCAACCAGCTGGCACCAGATGTCAATATGACATCAGAAAGAGGTTGGACGCTTACGTCAGACATATGTAAAATTTGGTTGGAATGAAAATGGGGTTGACAATATTTTAAACGTCTAATGATGTTTTGGAGACATTGGGTTTTGTTCTCCATACCATACGACTAAATGTATTTATTCTACGTCAAGATGAGCACAAATTTCTTGTGTTTATTTGAACTACCAAATATCAGTGTCTAATGACATTGGTTGCCAGCTGGGCAGGTTGTGTCTAGATATAACCTGATTACATCAACACCTTGTATTAATATGTCTCCAGTGTTCACAGTGAGATCCGACAAACATCCAGTTGAAAGCCGATGGCTCTTTCCAGCTCAGATAACTGAAGGGATGTAGCCATGTGTGTAGCTATTGCTTCACAAATGGTTCGGTTGGGTATGAATTGCAAAGTTTCTCTTGTATACCTAAGTCGAACAAAACTGAAAGCAGATACTTGGTCTCCTCTTGACTCCATCCACAAATATTTCCATAAGCTTTCTTGCTAGTAGCTTATCTTGCTAACTGGCCAACGGCTGCTACCTTGCTTGTTTGGAATAGCTGCTTGCATTTCCACCCACACAGTTGCTGTATGTGGATTGTATTTACACTTGTGTTCACAATGCGTCCCTGACAACCTCCAGAGGTGGTCTGGCCAATTGGATCACAATCCGTCCTCAGTACATTTTGGGTGCATTTACACCTGTGCTTTCCTGTAGTCAAGCACTATCCCATTGCAATACAGTAGCAGTACGCTCACACATCACCCATGTTCACTGAGATTGTTTCACTCTTTTAAAACAGAAAGGCTTTTTACAGCTAGACCTGCCAGTAAGTACACTGACATGTCATCTCTACTAACAGATTCTACATATGAAGCCTATGCATAATCTGCAGATGACAGGACAAGGTTTTGGTATTAGAAGTGTTTTGGGTTTTGTGCGTGGTCCGTCTGTGCGAGTAGTATTAAACAATCACATTTGAATGACAGTTCTCCACACACTGTTATTGGTGTTGTATATTGTATTAATAAAGTTGTTAAAATTTGTTTTTAGCATATGAGTCAGCATTAAAATCAGTGCTGTCTGAGTTGGACAAAGTTCAAGACAAAGTATTTAGAGAATGTGTAGGGGCTGCGCAGATATCGCAAGTAATACAGGTGGAAATGGGGGAGATGCTGTTGTTCTATTTTTGTGTGTACTTCAGATCATCCATAATAATAAAGTGCACTCTCTTCCACAGCAAAAGTTATGGTTTCTGACATTTAACTAACATAAGCACAACATAATAAAGTTGATGGTAGGGCAGAGACTAGGCATTACAGATGGGGGACACAGTTTGTGACGGACTGAAAACGCAGTCTGACATAATATGAATCCCCCCCATAACTTTTGCTGTGGAAAAGAAAAAACTTTTCTATCTTCACCTAGATTATTATGGATGATCTGAAGTACACACAAAATAAAACACTTGATAATAGAGCATGATTTGTACAGTGATTTTACACTGCAAATCATAGTTGATAACACAACAATTCAAAACGACAAACAATCCACATGTTTTGATTTTTCATTTCATTATGTGAAATCGGAGCATAGTAACATAGGAACAGATGCATTTGTGTTTCCGTGGCCAGGGATACAAATCCTATCAGGAGTAACTACCTGCTGCCTTCTCACTCAGTACTGGACCAACTCCTAAAACTGCTGATCGTATCGTCTTTTCACATGGTCAAAAAGAGACTTGACATTAGACAACATTAACATACATGTTATCAACAATCATCAGTGCATACCTGGATATGACAAAAATATCAAAGAAACAAAGAGAAGAAACAAAGAAAGTTCATTTAATGTAAGAGTTTGGTATGTAGTTTACTAAGAGTTTTGGTTAAGGTAGAATAAGCACATGGTTTTGTTACTGACTAATTTAACCAAGAAAAGAAAGAAAACAAAACAAAAGAAAAAATGGCATAAGAGATGGATTTGCATTTTAGCATTAAAGCAAATAGCACCATTGTTAGTTTAATGTGAGTTCTTCTTTGTAGTTCTGAGGTGGCAATCTGAATCAGTCTGAATTAACCAATTAATCTACCTAAACCACCTGGCATGCTTGTTTGAATTGTGCAATTTGTTCAATAAAGTTTGTTTAAAATGTCTTCCTGTTTGTGCTACCTCATAGTATGAAATGGAGTTCTGCCGGACAGTATTGTGGATGTTAGAGGGACTGACGGTGGATTTAGAGCTGCTTCAGGTTAAAGCAAGAAATAAAAATGTAGATTGTGTACATGAATTTTATAGATATACAGAAAGTAGTTATATGGGTTATGTGCATGTATTTACAGATGGTTCAAAAAATCCATCAACAGGCAGCACTGGGGCTGCTGCTGCAGTTCCTAGTAGAAGAGTGGAAATGGGTAAAAGAATGTCAGATTATTTAAGTGTGTATACAGTTGAACTGTTTGCTATTGTGATGGCGCTAGAGTGGACAGAGCAGGCCAGACCAAACCATGTGCTTATGTAGTGACTCAGCATCTGCTTTGTGGAGTTTAAAGCGAGGTACTTCCACAAATCGACAAGATATATTGTATGAAATATTGAAAATGCATTCAAGAATAATGAGACAAGGTATAGTAGTTAAATTTATTTGGGTTCCAGCACATATGGGCATTGTGGGTAATGAGAACGTTGATCTTATAGCCAAGCAAGCAGTTAAAAAAGAAAATATAGATATCATGATCAAGTTATCAAAACTGGAAGGAAAGAGCATAGTATGGAAGAAAACTAATGAAAAATGGCAGCAGCACTGGGAGCAGGAGGTGAGAGGGAGACATCTATGTGCACTACAGAAGAGAGTGGGCGCTGGGAGAAGCAGGGGAGGAAACAGGAGAGAGGAGACAGTGATGACAAGGCTGAGAATTGGACATAGTAACCTGAATGGGACACTTCACATTATCGGGAAACATGTAAATGGATTATGTGACTGTTGTCAGACACCAGAAACAGTGGAACATGTGATTACCAACTGCAACAAATACAGAGAGGAACGGAAAGAGTTGCTGGAGGAGATGAGGAGAGAAGGACTCACAGGATCAAGCTTAAAGGACATACTGGTGTGTGGTGAGACTGGGAAAGGCAGAAAGTGTTTGATATGCTTCCAAAAAGAACTGGACTGATATGGAAGATATGAGACACTGGATAATATAGGAGTCAAATAACTCCAGAAGATGGCGGTAATGCAACGTTAAGGATGCAAGCTGCCGTTAAACCCCAGAGAAGAAGAAGAAGAAGAAGAGGAAGAAGTGCTACCTCATTTTCGTCCGTTTCCGGTTTGTGTAGCGCAGCTGCAGCTCTGGTGTAACAGCTGACAACCAGCTGAAAGTACGGCAGCATTGAGTCCAGAAACCTTGTTTGTTGTCACCACAGCGCTCACAATGGGTGAGTTAACACTGCGTTTGTCACTTTCCATCTGATAATAGTTAGCTTGTTAGCTTATTAGCTTGCCGCAGTGTCGCACATTACAATGTGTTTTTTGTTAACGTTAGCTGAGCTAGCTGTGAACTAGCTAGCTAGCTGACAACATCCCCCTGCATACTAACCCTAGCTGCCCAAATTATTCACTAGGAGATATTTCTCAAGTTAAATAAACCAGCGAGTGTATTCATGGCAGTTCAGACACTGACCAGTGAAAGTAAAATGTTGTCACAGTTGCGGAAATTTGGTTCTTTTCTCTGCGAAACTGATTTCTTCTTACGTTGATCATGAGCTGTCGTTAACCTTTATTTTTCTTTACAGCTGACGCTCGTTAGCTGCCGTGTCTGTCTAAAATGAACTAGATAGATACCCACTAGCATCAGCAGTCATATTTGCTGAGAAGGCAGGAGACTTCCCCTTATTGATAAGCATGTCTGTCCTCCTCTGTCATTGTTACTTGGATTATGACCGGTCAATATTAAATCTACAATTGAAGAAGTGCTTTAACAAAATGCATGAACAAGATGGAGGACAAGGACTTGAAAAATACTACACAGATGAATTCCACTAGCATCAGCAGTCATACTTGCACTGTTGTTCAGCTCAGCTTCCTGATTAAAAACCCCAGGTGCTCTTGAACTTGGAAGCTGTAATGTAACATAACCTGTGACAAAGTGAGTGTGCTGCCTAACTGCTGTTCAGCAGTGTTGACTGTGCTATAAGGTGTTTGTTTGTCCCTGCAGCTGTGGCCATGAGTTCAACGTGTCCTGGCATGTACTGTGGCCGGATGATGGTCAACGGAACAGTGGAGGGAGAGTGTGGTGTGAGTACTGAACATCAGAGTTGTGTCTGACTATTGCAGGGTGTGTGTGGGGCATTTCCTGTCATTTATCTGTGCTATAAAAGAAAGCTGGGATTGTTATTAGTTTGGTTGTTGTTAGTGTCAGGTTGTTATTCAAGGTTCATTTATTGTCATTCACTAGAACACGGGGTTGGACATCAAAATGCAAGATGTAGCCCCTTTATGCTACACAAGAGAAAAAAAAAATTATGGTGGACTGTTGACGACAAGTTGAGGAGTGTCACAGCCTGAGGGAAGAAGATTCTCTATACTGTATACTGGTGGTATGGCAGTGGGTACTTCTGTATATGTATTTGCCCCTTTTTCCCTGAAATCAGTGATCAGAGCTGTGGTTTTAGTCTCAATGACTAGTAGCGTTTTCTCTGAGATTGTTGTTTTGTTCCCAGAAACAATGATAAAAATTCACATCCATTCATACCAAGTCTTGTGTGCCGCAGTAGATAGGCTTCAGTGGCTGGAATTATGTGTCTCACTGTAGACTGTGGAAATTATCTAGAAACTCTGAACATTGTATGCAGTCATGCTAATAAAGCCTCATAACTTAAAAAAAGAAGCACAATATCAGGATATTTTCTACGTGGCAATATCATATCCGTTCACAATGCGAAATATTGATTTTTTTATGTTATTATTATCATTATTATTATTATTATTATTACAAATTCAACCAAAACGTTTTGTAACCTACTAGAATAATTAAATTTATTATTTTTCAGTCCACTAAATACAGTTTGGTGCAATAAAAATGATAGAGGTGTGAAAGACAAACTAAAAACTTTGTATCTTATTAGATAATACAGATGTTGATAAAGTTGTTGCTTTGGGAGATAATCTGTAGTTGAAAAAATATAATAAGTCACAATATATTGCAATATATGTTATCACAATACACTGCATACTGCAGCATGTTTAAAATTGCTATGATATTGTATCAGAAAAAAATATTTACATTTAAGAAGCTGAAATTAGATCATGTTCTCTTTTTTTCTTAAAGATATTGTATAAAGGATTTTCGTGAAAAACAGTGTCTAGACTTAAATAAAAGCAATCCCTCTCAATTATTACTTATGACCCACTAGAAGTCAGTGGCGGTGTATTTATCTGCAGAGACTCTGTCCTCTGCCTGTACTTTCTTGAGGCCAGGAGGTAATGACCAGATGCCAGACTGTGAGCAGTACCGTCCACGAGGAAGCGACAACAATCGTGAGCACAACTCCAAAAAACGCAAATAGCAAACAAGAATGAATCTGGGGTTGTCTTGCTCTTCTGCTGGTAATACAGTTAACAAACAGTAACCAACAATTCCCGCTAAGTATACTTTGAAAAAATTAGTCAAACCGATGAAATGATCATCAGATTAGTTGGTGATTAATTTAATAGTTGATAACTAATGGATTAATCGTTGCAGCTCTAGTAACACTACTTTATCTTCAACCAGATATATTCTGATATGAATCATAACTGGGAAAACTTTTATTTAGGAAAAGTTAAAGCTGCTCATTTTAAGACAGCATTTAACACTGATGTACTGAGACTTTTACTGTATTTTGCTAAATGAAGAGAGGATTTTGGAGGAAAATGTGTTATATTAAAATTAATACTGAAAAAAGTATAGTTTTGGTATTTGTCTGGGTGCTCTGGTATTGTATCGGCAACATATAATTTTGAATGACACCCTGGTCTAATCTAGGGCTGCCACGATTAGTTGACTAATTGATGACTAATCGACTATTAAAATAATCGGTTACTATTTTAGTAGTCGACTAATCGGTTTGAGTCATTTTTCATAGAAAAGTACTATAAAAGTACCCAAAATACTCGTACTGCAGCTTCTTACGTTCAAATATTGGCAGCTTTACACACTCTCCCGTGACAGTGAACTAAAACCCTTTGGCGTGAGTACGAAACAAGACATTAGATGACGTAATTTTGGGGTTTGGGCGAGACAGGCCGACATTTTTCAACATTTTAACACATTTTTCGATGAAATGATTAGTCGACTAATCGAAGAAATAAT
>NC_065519.1:41363028-41408622 GCF_006386435.1 Epinephelus moara
ACACTCGAGGGAGGCTCAGGTGAAGTTTGGGAGATATTTTGTGGTTTCAATTATGTGTTTTTGGACGTTTGAATCTGGGGCACCGTAAGCCTCCATTAGGTGCAGTTGTGTTGCTACCTTCTTTCCCCTTGGATCTCTGCAAGTGATGTGAGGACTCTAAAACTTCACCTGAGCCTCCCTCGGCATATGGGTGAGTAGATAGTGGCTGAATTTTCATTTTTGGGTGCACTANCCTCCATTAGGTGGAGTTGTGTTGCTACCTCCTCTCCCCTTGGATCTCTGCAAGTGATGTGAGGACTCTAAAACTTCACCTGAGCCTCCCTCGGCATATGGGTGAGTAGATAGTGGCTGAATTTTCATTTTTGGGTGCACTGTCCCTTTAAAACACTGGCACCGCCACTCATCGCTTCTGTCAGCCTGTGAATGCAAAGCTAAAGGTATAGAAAGCTATAGAAAATGAACGTATACATTTTTATCACTGTTCTCACAGTAAAAAGGAACGTAATGATAATGATGATTCCATTTTGACTTAGATTAGTGAGATCAAAGAAGGGAACAAAGGAAAACAGAAACGTAGTGTGGCTGTTGGGCTTGCAGTGAGTGGGTTGTTCCTGATCACAGCCATCTCTGTCTGTCCTGCCAGGTTTGTCCTCGTGGAGAGCGGGCCAACCTCCAGAATGTGTGTGAACGCTGCCTTGAGTCCCCCGAGCTGTACGACTGGCTGTATCTGGGCTTCATGGCCATGTTACCCCTAGTGTTGCACTGGTTCTTCATCGAGTGGTACTCTGGAAAGAAGAGGTGAGGCCTCACACAGGATTACTCTCAATCACACACACATTCACAAAGTAAGGAACAACCCAGTCATTGTCATGAAATAATCTTTGACAGTAAAACAAGACCCCAGTGTAAGTTTTATAGCTCGCAGTAGTTATGGTGGTACTATGATCCTTGTGTTTAACAGGGCTCGAAATATCAGGAATCTGGGTTCCTCTGAAAGAGTCACGAGCTCCCCAGAAAGCCTCATTTAGAAATTAAGCTGGAGCTTTAAAATATCACAATTTTTGGTGCCACTGTTTTTTTCTGGATAAATTTATATTTTTAAGTATATACTGGTTTCTGAAATAATAATAGGCAAATAGAAAAGCACTTGTCAATGAGCATGTTTATTTGTGCATAAAAATTTTGATAAGTTGTGTCAAATAAACATGATACTGTCTATTCCCTGACTTTGTTATGCTGCAGTAGTGCCGGGGTAGTAGCGAAGCGCCTCTTGCTCCTCTCCTTCGGCTTCTCCGTCACGCAGCGCTGGCCTGGCTCTCAACAAAAACGCAGAAGGCGGGGCTATTCCCTGGTAGTGCTATATGTCCCTTGCTGACGGATGTATTTTTAAGATGGCGAAATGTTATGGAACCCCCAAACGAGTTATCCGCCCAATGTACAAACAAATCCGAAATTCTTCTTTTATGAGAATAAGTCAGATTATTGGTGGAGGTAATAGTACACCAATGATGACATCGATTTTTGCCAATGAACAACTGAAAACACTACACAGTGTCCCTTTAAGCCTTAATAAATTGTGAATGGGTGAGTTATATAAAAATTCTTCCCCCCATAAAGTCGTCATGTTGAAATAAGCGACAGAGACCAAAAAATGTTTTTGTTCCAGGCTATAAACATGTTTATTTCTGATGTTAAGTTGGACATTGTAACATTGGGGTCTCGGGGGATTGACTGCCCTCTGGAGCCAGCGTCGTGTGACCATCTAAAGAACTGTATTTTTTGGCAGTTTCACGAAGGCATCACTTTTCAGACCCGTAGGTTGCCACCTGAGTCACAACTGTATCCTTCCGCTGACTTTGCCAAGTCAGTCACAAGCTCTTCCCCTGAGCTTGATGTGGGCTGTTTGAATGCATTTACCATCAGAGTCAGACAGTATATCAGTGCACTACTGTTGTAGTGTCGGCTGATTTGAACACAGAGATGCGAGTGACGGCTGGCTTGACGACAGCTGTTTTTAGAACGTGCCCTGCTGGCGACTCATTGGCTCCTTATGGGCGAGCAGGTGCTCACAGGGACCATGGTGGCTAACGTTACCCCTGATAAGGCATGTAATATTTGATAGCCAGCCCAATGATAAAAAAGGTTTGTTAAATACTTACCTAGTGTAAATATAGTGTGTGCTCCTGTGAATACAGTCTGGAGTCACACTGTTGTACTTGCGCCTGATTGAAGCTGTCACAGCTTTGATTGTGAGCTTTCTATTGGTTCATTTACTTGACTAAGGAAATGGTGTTGATGGGAAAGTGAACCAGCTGTTAAGTTACTAGTAACCAGGTTGCACAGTCTGGTTAACTTCCTTTCAGCTCCACAGGAGCAAAATGAACCTGACTTCACCACTTAGCTTGTGCACATATTTTGTGATTCAAGGCCAGTATATGGAGTTATGGAGCATTATTTATTCACTTCCACATTGATCCCTTCACTAAAGTTACTTGAAATCAGATCAAAACCAAAGTCTTTGCTATGGCCAGTTATTATCTGAGATAATTTAGTGAACTTTAAATATTGTATAAATCAAATTAAAGAAATTAAACAGATACCCAGTTGTGTGATGGTGTGTTGTTCTCTCTGTGTGCGTTCAGTTCCAGTGCTCTGCTGCAGCACATCACAGCCATGTTGGAGTGCAGTGTTTCAGCTGTGGTCACCCTGCTGGTCACAGAGCCAGTAGGAAAGCTCAGTATCCATTCCTGTCGGGTCCAGATGCTGTCAGACTGGTACACCATGCTGTACAACCCCAGTCCAGACTACATCAACACATTACACTGCACCCAGGAGGCCGTCTACCCACTGTAAGTACTGACTGCAGGGAGGAGGGGAGTTTATTCAGCAATGAAAGAAAGGAAAGAAGAAGAAGAAAGAAATCAGAAATGTGCCGCCTGCGTTTCACATTTTTTAACACAGATGCAAAGGAGGACTTGGATATGATGTGATTTGCAAGCAGTGTTATATGAGAATAAAATACTCTGGGAATACTAAGAACATGAGGGCTCACCTCACATGCCATCATCCAGAGATAGTGTCGGCTGCTGACAGCCAAGCTAACGCTAAACCCGCTCTGCCAAAAAATCAACCAACACTGGACACACTCAGTATTATCATTGCATTACCTTTCAGAGGCATCCTGTTCCTTTTGAGTTGTGTGACATTTAACCTGACAAATAATTATTATCTAAGTATTGTTCATTCAGATATTTGGGCACCTGCGTTAATTTCATAGAAACCCTGTGTTGTCGCTGCCTTTGTCAATCGCGCACATGCCCATGTTTTCTGATACTTCTGAGTCCATCATGTGTCCTTTAGTTTGTTGTTATGTTTATAAATTAGAGCTCACAGTCTTTGACTGACTTTTGTTTCTCTCCTCCTCAGCTATACCATTGTGTTGATTTACTATGCATTCTGCTTGGTGCTGATGATGCTGCTGCGTCCTCTGCTGGTGAAGAAGATAGCATGTGGTCTGGGCAAATCTGATCGCTTCAAGAGCATCTATGCTGCTCTGTACTTCTTCCCCATCCTCACTGTGCTGCAGGCTGTGGGAGGAGGGCTGCTCTGTGAGTACTGAAGCTGTAGGCCTGTGCTACTGACTTCATCCAACTCCACCCAATTCCATGAGAAATTTCTGTGTACTTATGATGCAAATACAGTTCAAATAACAATGTCTAATTGTGTAGTTGACCTTTACAGCTGTGAGTGACAGTTTGTATGTTTCAGATTATGCGTTCCCGTACATCATACTGGTCCTGTCTCTGGTAACACTGGCTGTTTACATGTCTGCCTCTGAGATACAGGTAACAACACTCAGCACACTGTGTGTCTTTCTAATATGTAGCAGATTAAGAGCCTGTGTCCACAGTGTTTTTTTTTTTCTCAGCGCTGGCGTCTTTTTTCAATAGTTCCCAATGAGGAGAGAGCATATGCGGCTGCCTAGAGAAAAAGTGCCACGCCCAGCATATTTTATTAGAGTGCTCTGCCTTTTTTGTATGGCTACTTTGAGCACTTTGAGTTGAAAATCTCTGAACCATTCAGAAAGGAACTGGTGATGTCACTGCCGCTTTCTTAGTTGTGTTACTGTCTACTGTCACACCAAAAACAGAAAAGCTCATTTTGTGGGAGCAGCTCGGCCAGCTAACACGAGATGTTGCTTGTTAGTGTTTTGCTTTTATCACCCTTTGCTTTGTAAGCTTTTTGTTGACTGTGTCGTCAATCCTCTGCTAATGGAGTGTTGCATTAGCTACCTAGCTAATGTTAGTGTCAAGGTGTTGTCATAAAAACGAAACCTTATGAGAAGCACATCATTTCAAATAGCGCTGAGAGCGCTTTCTTTTGAAGTGCTGGGATGATGCGCTCCCCTGCCACTGCTTTTCTGCTGGAGAAAAACACTGTGTGGACACTCGCCCCATGAGAAACGTTCTTGATTCCTTTATTTTAAGTTGTGAAATCAGTTAATATGTTTACATGCACAGTTAAGTCGAGCTTCGGTTATAGCTATTAGGACTTTCATTATACACTGTCCTTGTCCCAGTGCACAAGCACGGGAGGGGAATGGATTTATTGACTGAAGTATGTCCGACTCCACTACCATAGGTGGCGATATGCCCCTTTTTAGCTTTTTATCATTGGACCTATTTCCAGTTGACCTATTACGCCACAGACCAAACAATCAACAAACAAGTTAGCTGTGGTTAGCTAGCGTCAAACTGGCACCATGGCGGAAAACTTCAGAGCTCTGTACATTTGTACCTGCTGTACGCTTTATTTTTTGTACAGTGAGATGTACGCTGGATGTGGATTTTGCCATGTTGTTACTGGCTTCTTCTTCTGTTATGCATTTAATGCTATTCAACTTCTGGGTCAAAGCCCAGGGCGGAAAGTGTGGAGCATGCTCAGAGCGCCTGGGCCAGGTTGGGTCTGACTGCCTGTATACATCAGCAGTAATTTGACTCCAAATTGCATTATCTGGGTGTGTTAGTCCGACTTTGAGAAATTTGATTTAGAATTATTTCAGTTGGAATAACGTGTTTACGTAGTGAGAGTATGGCAGGTCATTCCTTCACTCTCCTGGGATACACACATTTGTGCCCAATTTGTGCTTGCTAGTGGTGCCGCTCATTTGGCAGTTACTGCTGGTAATGTTACAGCAAAAACATGGTGGCCGCCGTTCGGTCTTCGCCCCCCAGGTAGCCCTGGTGAGTAAGCAGCTTGATTTTAAGCAGCAACACCCCTCTAGCATTATTAAATGTTAGCACCACTAGCCGTGTCAGCACTGCTAGTGGTGCTAACAGAGCTAACAAGTCAACATAATAGACAATGCTAAAGGAGGTTTGTGGCACAAATTTAAGCTGCTTACCCACCGAGGCAACCTGGGGGGAGACTGGAGTGAGGGCACAATGTTTCCGGAGTAATGCCACCATGGACTAGGATGGTGTTACCAGTGATAATCAGCGAATGAGTAGCGATGCTAGCTAGCTCCCAACCCAGGTGGTGTGCAATACAAAGTGGCGGCGGAAGGCTAACTAGTGTAGCATGAATTATTAGCTGTGTTGGGTACAGCTTAGTGCAAGTACTACCACTAAACTGAAGAGTAGGAAAATGAGCCTACTGACTGACACGCATAACAGAAATATTCTTGACAGCTGACCAGTTATGGTTAACCGATGACATCCCTACACTGGTATTATAAACAGTGCAGTGATTGAGAAGCAGCTCAGAGTCACTGCATATTCAGGATGTGTTTATTGGGAGCTGATGTCCTGGTGTGATTAGTTCTGACCTGTTCACTCTGTGTGTCTCCATCACCACAGTCTTTTAAGAACCTGGTTGCCAAGAAGAAGCGTCTGGTAGTCCTGTTCAGCCACTGGCTGCTCCACGCGTACGGCATCATCTCCATCTCCCGATTGGACAAGCTGGAGCAGGACCTGCCGCTGTTGGCCCTCGTGCCGGGCCCCGCCCTGTTCTACATAGCCACAGCCAAGTTCACTGAGCCCAGTCGCATCCTGTCTGAGGGTGGCAACGGACACTGACAAATCCAACATGGATACAGTTTCACACATTGCTACAGTGCAGATTTTTAGCTTCCAGCACTGAGGCAGCAGTAGACTGACAGCAAAGTGTTACGGAGTTTTCTGGGTTAATGTGATCAAACATGCTCAACCAGTCAACGACCATTTAGTGATGACATCATGTGGCTGGGAATGTTATTTGACATTGGGAAACATCCCAAAACTCCAAATTTGCTGAAGTACATGAACACTTAAAGTTGGACATTAAGTTATAATTACTTTAGGTCTGTATAATTAATATAACTCCATTCATGATTTGTGAGCAGCACAGGTGGTGTCTGATCTGTTGCAGGGTCAGTTTTTTTACACGGCTGAATGCCATCGTATTTATAATAGTTTAACACACATGTTCCCATTGGAGTATGACTCTTCACCGTCCACACTGAGAGCTGGTCACAGTGCTCACATTAGTTTCTATCTCATGTTAACATGGTCACAACTAATGATTCTGCTCTCTCTGACTAGATTAATTTATCAATTATTTTTAAATCATTTCTCATGTAAGTTATAAAACTAATGACAAATGTCAATGACAAGTTACCACACAGTGATGTCTTTAAAAGACTCACTTAGTTTGAAGACCCAAACAGAGTGCTGCAGGAATAAGTCCTAAAACCAGGAAGTGAGTTGGCACTTTAGCACTCCTGGTTCCTTCATCTCAAAGTCAATGTTTTGATGTCTGAAATAAGGTCTGTGGTTAACACAAGCTGAAGAGACTTTCAGGTTTTGTCCTATGACATAAAAAAACATCAGTAAATACCCCAATTTTTGAACCTTTTTATGTGTCTTAAAAAAGGTGGTCGCTAAGAAGTGGCTAAGGGGAGATGACATAATGCCGTCATGCCGAACACGGCTTTAAAGCCTCACTGTGGTGGTGACGTTGTAGTCACGTGACTGTGGTGTAGTTCGTTCATTGCCCAACGTTAGCTTTTTACTTCTGCTGATAGTGTTTACACTTCGAAAACCACACAGGTGGTGTACATTGCCAAGATTATTGCTGAACAAAACGTGCAAGTGTCATAAATTTATGTTATGTCTGTTATGTCAGAGGTTGTTTTTTGTTTTTTTTTTTTACTTCTGCGCCGGCCAACAAAAAAAAAGGTCATCCCTGCAGCACTCTCTAGATTTGATTGACAGTGATACAGAACAGAACAAATCTGCAGAGGCTGGACAGTGTTTGGTTTTAATGAGATAATGGAACTGAACATTTTCTAGAAACTACATCTTATTTTAAATCTGTTTTTGGACAAACAAATCCTAAATTCACTGTTTATAACCTGCCTGTCTTATATTTATTTGACCTTATCCCAGAGTGTGTTGAGAGATTTTTCTTTTCAACATTTATTCTCACCCTGTACATCTTGTAAATACAGTAAATGTTGTAAATGAAGGCTGATGGTATCCTGGTTGCTCAGACCACCTCAGGTTGTGGTGGGGAGATTTACTGGGCCTCATGTATATAAGTGTAATATATATATATCTGGGATGTGCCGCTCATGTATTAACCATTACGTTGGAGTCGCACAGTGGAGCATCCATTTTCTGAGAGAAATACCTGGAAATCTTAGAATAATCCAGCTCAAGTCAAGAGTGACATGTCTAATCTTACAAAACTCACCATCTGGATGAAAAAATATTTTTTCTGTTGAATGATATAAAAGATTTTTAACCAGTTACCAGAGGCACCTGTTAATTAGTATTTATCAAGATTGTAGTATGTTGATGTTTTCTGTTTATCTGGATAATTGTTACTTTATATTTTTCTTATTTCAGTACACACTAACAGTTTGAACACAATGAACAAAGAGATAAGACTAGGGACCATCTTGCGATGTAATCGCTCCAGCCGTGACACAGCGATACACGACTTTAAACAAATGTGAACCAGGGGTGTAAATGAGGGGGCCAAGCTCCTTCCCAACTTGTTACTCCCCTACCTTCAGCGTCCTCGCTCGGAATACACCCATCTCCAAATTTGCCCTTCAATTTGTTCTCAACCACACACCTGTACAGTTTTTGTTTGTTGACAAAAATCAGTCCACAGACACCTGGCAAAGTACCCAAAACAGCTTCTGTCGTAGTTCCCACTGCTTTTCGACGATATTGAATTTTTGCTGCTTTGATATTTGATATGCCGATATGTAACAACTCATTTGACCAATAAGCAATATTGATATTGATATATCCACTTTTTCCCCAGATAATTTTAGTGATCATCAAGTCTCCCCTGTAGTGAAATTAACATCACATTATACCTGTATACTGTTATCGTGACGGCCCACCAGCAGATGGAGACATTAAACAGAATGCCTTTCGCTGTATGTAATATTCATTCATTGTGCAAAATAAGAAACAGCCTGTTGGCTGATTCAAACAGTTCATTTAAAGCCAATATTGGCCGTACCCATGACATGCAGATATTATTGTGCATCCCTAACTATATACCAGGACCTCATTTTGCCATGATGACATATACAACACAGACTTACAATGTCAAAGCAATACCAGCCGTTGTGACGTCGTCGGGGCTACTAAAATGAGCCTGGATAGGAAGTAGACTTAGTCTGTTTTATTGTGCAGTGGACAGAATGTGTGTTTTCATCCAGATGATTGCTGAAATCTGTCCTGGGCTGCAGAGGGTGTCACAGCTGTGGATTTTTCAAAGATTGCAGGGGTTGATGTTTCCCAGTAATCTATGAGAGGCACAGACTCAGGTAAGGTGAGAGGAGATGTGTAAATACTGTCACTGCTGTGTGTTTTACTTAATTGTATTTGCACTAAAGATAAAATGATCCAGTGAAATACATAGAAGCATCTGTCTATGACATGTCAGTGCTTGTGTGATGCTGTTAGTTTTGTCCTCAGTGTCCTGCAGCTGTAGTTCCTCACATAACCTTCAGTGGTTTGAGTCAAAGCTGCTAACATTCTGTATATTATTGAAAATATATGTAAGCTTGTACATATGAGTGTATTCAGCAGTTTGCTACAGGCACAAACTCAATTTACAAATGAATGTTTCAGTGAGCAGTGTTGTGTGTAGCTACCTGTATGATTCCATGAGCTCTGTGTGCATTCAAGGTGTTAAGTGAAGCCTGTCAGCATGATCTCAGAGCTCAGGTATGTATGAATCAGCTTTATGGATCTGTTAAACATGCACCTGCCCCCAGAGTCAAACAAAAGGCAGACATGTTGTGTATCTCCTGAGGTAAGAAGCATGAAGTCATTGTGGTTAGGTGACATTTTACTGCCTGATGCAAATCTTATCCAGCTCCATGCGACACATGACGCAGAGCACACATTACCAGTGCAAAGGTAAACAGATAACTCGACTAACCTGCTGGTTAAAACATTGGCTGCTTTTGCATGTGTAAATTCAATCATGTAGGCTCTCAGCACTTTCTGTATTAGAGAAACATAGTATGTGCCAAATGTGAACACACACACACACACACAAACACAGCTGGAGTGGAGCTACCTTACTGTTTGCTGCAGCATGGCCTTCTTTATATCATATCACTTGTAAAGTATATTGCAGGACATTTTGTACACCGTCAGTATGTTTTTACCTCCTGAACCTGCCTTTCTACAGTTCCCCACCTCCATTTCCCTTCTTCCTTATTTTCCTTGCCCCTCTCATTCATTTGTGAAGTTTAAGAGTCAAAGGAAATATATTAAAAAAAATGGTGTGACAGAAATGTGTTTTTTTTTCTGTTTCCAGCGTTAATGTGTCATGAGACTGTTCCAAATATAAATTGAGAAATAAAGAACTTTTGCTTCTTCCTATGTCATCATTCAAAGTGTTTTTAACACTGTTTTGATTGTGTATGGAGAAATATTGTAGCTGCAGCCAAAGTTGACGCTCACAAATCAAGTGCTCAGCAGAGCAGCATCCACATCTCCCTAACCTGCCTTCACAGGTGGTCAGGTAATGATAGTGTCTGCCCTGGGCCTCGGCATTGTCTGTCACTGTCTATCTTAGGCTACTACCCACTATTAAGCTCAACAACAAGTAACCTTGTCTGGTGTAAAATCAGTCTCCCTCAGAGTCACCAACTGCTTAGTGCAAGCGGAGACAGACGCTGGACTGTTTCCCACATCTATGCGTCTTTATAAACCAGAACTTAACTTGAGATTATGTTTATGTCTCCCACACTGCAGCTCTGAAAATTAATTTAAAGAAATCTGATGTGGTTTGGTGCTGCAGGAACATTGTGTTTGCAAAGAGCGCAGGAGGAAAGGAAGAGTAGGGAGCTGCAGGCGCTGCACGCATCTGGTCTTTGGGATTTTTAAATAATATCAAAAGCATATTTAGAAGATAATTATAAGAATAAGTGCAGTTTCCTCCCGTATAAAACTTAATTGTTTACAAATTCTATGGGGGTAGATTGGATTTAAAAACTGTGAATGAGATATGACATTGAATAATGGCCAGAAAATAATTTTTTGCACAACATTAAATGTCACAGTAAAGTTGACCTTTGGGATATGAAATATCATCACTTCATTATTTTATCCTATTTGGCATCTGTGTGACGTTTTGTCATTATTAGCACATGAATTCTTGAGTTATGGCCAAAAACATATTTTGTGAGATCACAGTGACCTTGACCTTTGACCACAAAATTCTAATCAGGTTATTCTTCAGTCGAAGTGGATGTCTGTCAAACTTTTAAAAAAATTCCCATAAGGTGTTCTTGAGATATCACTTTCACAAGATTGAGACAGACAAGGCCACACGGATCTTGACCTTTGACCACCAAAATGTCATCACTTCATCATTGAGTTGTTGAGTGAACGTTTGTAGCGAATTTGAAGAAATTCCCTAAAGCTCTTCTTAAGATACTGCATTCATGAAAATCAGATGGATGTAAGGTCATGGCAACCTTGACCTTTGACCACCAAAACCTAATCAGTTCATCGTTGAGTCCCTTTAAGTTTAACGGACTGATGGATGGACAGATGGACAACCCAGAAACATTAGGCCTCCAGCCACAGCTGTCGCCTGCGTAGAGTCATAAAAACAGTTGAACAGCTGAATCTGATTCGACTGATATAGTTCTAGGTCGGGTACAAAATAGTGAACATGGTAAACATTACCTGCTGAACATTATCAGAATGTCGACATGAGCGTGTTAGCATTTAGCGAAAAGCACAACTAAATACAGTCTGACAGAGCAGTGACAGCCAAAGAGTTTTAGGAACACTTGCTTTTAATCATAGACATTGCAACACATTTTGATTCATTAATTCTTTCATAGGTATGCATAAAACTCTCAGTGCAAACACCTTAGAAACAATAATTTAAGTTTAAAATAATTCATTACAGTTTTTTTTAAACAAGGACAAATGCAGCATGTCAGTAAGTCAGCAGTGAACATCCCATCTGTGATGATGTTTGCTCTGGAAAACTTTGACACTCAGTAGTAAACTTTGAAATCAGTGTGATGACTAGAGTTCAGTTCTTCTCAACAGTGTGCGGTCAGTTAACCTGGACATCTGCACATTCAAATCATAAAATAAACAGAAGAGTAAAGTATGTTCAGCTGTAAAAACTACCTGAGACTACCAGAAAAATTATCCTCTTTAAATACTCCCATACTGTTATTATATATTCAGTTGTGAGGGGAGTCACTGCAATCAGTTGTTTGATTCACCTTCCTTCAACCTGCCTTGTCAGCCATTTCTCCTGACAATGACTACATTTAAATGCAACTTCTTTGTATAACATCAAACCGTTCTAGGGGAACAAAATGGTGCAAATATATTTTTGAAGATTAATGGTGAACATACAGGGCATTCAGATGTTGTTTTGTTGCAGTTGTACTCTAAAATAGTTGTATTTTCTCCCTCATCAGTCCACTCAGTACCCCACACTGACAAAGCCACAACAGGATTTTAGAATTTCTGCGCAAATTTAATAAAAAGAAAAAACTGAAACATCAGACTAACATAAGTATTCAGACCCTTTGCTATGACACTTGATATCTGGCCTCTCATTTCTCTTGATCATCTTTGAGATACACCTTGACTGGAATCCACCTGTGGTAAATTCTATTGAATGGCTATGATTTGGAAAGACACATCTGTCTTTATAAGGTGTCACAGGATCTACATGGAGCAAAAATACAGAGAGGTCATAAATGACAACGTGGTTCAAGCTGAGGCCTCAGGACCTCAGACTGGGCTGAAGGTTCACCTTCCAACAGGACAATGACCCTGAGCCCACAGCCAAGACAATACATGAGGGGCTTACAGGGGCAACTCTGTAAATGTCCTCAGGTGGCCCACAAAGGGCCCTGAGCAGAACCCAATAAAACATCTCTGGAAAGACCTGAAAACAATCCACTGACAGAACCCATGCAACCTGACAGAGCACGAGAGGATCTGCAGAGATGAATGGGAAAAAATCCCCAAATACAGGTGAGCAAGGCTTGTTGTGTCATACCCAAGAAGACTGGAGGCTGTAACTGCTGCCAAATGTGCTTCAACTAAGTACTAAGAGTTTGAATACTAATGTGATATTCCAGTTTTTTTAATATGCTGGCAGATATTTTTAACATCCTACACTGGCTCTGTCATTATGGGCTACTGAGTGCAGAGTGGAAGTGTTGCCAGTTTATGTAAATAGCCATCACCAAAATGCTGCATATGCAAGTGATTCCTAGAGACAGGATTGGCAATATCTAATGCATTTTGCATTGTCAACATTTAGATTTAGATTTGCTGTCAGATGATACATAAACCTCAGAGGATTCTGGGTAGGATTACAATCAGATATGGTGATTAAAAAGAGGCATTCTGTGATAACTGCACTCAACTGAAACGGTCTGACAGGTGAAGACAACTGTGTACATTTGATGATATGCAGACTGCAAATGAAAGGTAGTTCACAAAATGACCAAAATCCCAGAACAATTACTAGTCTGATATGATATTGATATTTTACCAGTAGCTCTACGTATAAATTAACTCTGTGAATGCCAGTTTCTCAGTTAATTCTCCAGTGAAGTTTTCTTGAACATTCACTCTGTTTACATGCACACTAATATTCCATGATTATGATAAAGTATTTTCCAAATAAGACATGTGGGATATGTGGGTATTAATAAGGAGCATTCTTTGGACATGTACACAGCACATTTGCAATATGCCTCTTGACTGGGGTTTTTACAGCAGCTTGCTACACACGGCCTCTCGCCTGTTTACAGCCAGCTCTTTGTGTTGTGCACAAACCAACCTGCCGGCAGTGTTTGAGCCTGGCAGATAGAGACACATGCCCAAAAGAAAAGCCCACATTTCTTGTGGAAAGGAGAAACACACCTACTTTCAAACATTATTAAAGAGTTGGAAATTAAAAGGTTTAAAGCAAATATTGCAACATAGGCCTTTTTAAAAAATGTGGTTAAAGGAATGAAAGAGGAAGGCTGTGTTCACACAAGTCCACCACCAGTGGGAAAATTAGAAAAATCCTATTTTGATGCAGAAAAAGCAAAATGTCACAAGCAGCTTCAGCTTTTCCATTTTTCAGTATTTTGTCATGAAGGACAAGTTAGGGCATGTTCATCAGAGTATGCCTGGCTGCATGTAAACGGGGGTTTTAGTGGAATATTCATTTTTCATTGGCCATGTAAACAGTTCAGCAGCAATATGTCCTTTTCAGAATACCTGAATATTAATGCATGTAAATGTAGTCAATGTTAAGATTCAGTGTGTCAGTGTAATGGAGGGGAGTAACACTGCAGCTCTGCAACAGCAGAGAAGACAAACTGGAAGACTGTGAACGTTTGGGGTTTTTTTTGCATCCAGTATAAAAGTAGTTTTCTCTCCACAAGAACATTACTGTATCTGTTGAACACAATTAGTTTCCAAAACCAAAGCGTAAATTCTATCCCAACTTGTCAGTCTATCTTCCCATGACTGTAAGAAGGCTTCCACCTCTACCTGCTCGAGATGTGCCTATGTGTAATTTCAGGACTGATATCGTTAAGTGATAATAATGTGTTTTCCTGGTAGTGGGAGGAGGTGAATGGAGCGAGCACAGGCATCAAAACAGAGAGCAGAGGAGGAAAAGCTAGAGACGCAGGATCGCTCACTTATTTAGAACCGATCCCCTCAGAACAAAAGCCCTGTTTCCACCATGCAGTTCGGTACGGTACGGTTCAGTTCAGTTTGGTTCACTTTTTCCTGTTTCACTGTGAAGAGTTGTGGATGGTACCAATGGAACTGTTCCTTACTGTCCTCATTTTTGGTCATCCCTCTGTTGGGGTACCTAGCACACAGATCTGGTACTAAAAGGTGGAGCTAAAACCCTGCAGTCTGTTGATTGGTCAATTTATTCACAAAGCCAACTGCCGGCAACATTTAAGGTTACTCAATGCATGAGTTGACAACCTGGATCCATCAGCACACTTTAAATTTCAATGTTAAACTTTGACCATTCCATTACTTTTGATTATCTCTATGACACGACACACACTTTTAGTAATGAGTAGATCTCTGAAGTGCTTATAAATATATATTAATTTTGACCAGACTGTGTGAACTGCGTATATTCTAATACTCACTTGGAGGAAAAAAAAGCGTTGTGGAATGTCATTCCTGTGGGCTATGGCCGGCTGAGCTTGCCTGAGAAGGACTAAATGCACAAACCTGCTATTTTAAAATATGCCATCAAGAGAGACTCTCACTGCAGCCTGTTCTATTTTGTTCTGAAAATATCGGCATGCAGCCTCGTTCTGTGGCCGATAAATGCAGTGCATACTTCCTCTGTGTCACCGGGGATGAGGAAATACAGCGAGTGCTGGACAAAGCAGTGACACAGCCACGCCCACATTTCAGAGTACTGTCTGTGATGCAAATGTACCTAGGGTCTAGGTACCATGTCTGAAGGGTTACTTTTGGTTCCAAAGGTACCATACCGAAAGTGTTGGGTGGAAACGGGGCTTAAGTTTCACAGATGGAATCCCTCTCCACAGCTGCTGCAAAAAATCTGTGCATTACCTGATGTAATTACCGACTGAGTTCCTTTATCGGAACAATAGTAACTTTTTGTCATTTATCAGCCATCAATATATTGTGCATCCCTAGTATCTATCTCAAAGTAAGTAAACATTTCACAGCTAAAAGGTTTCAGAAGAACATAATGTGTACTGCATGTCAGCGTTACATTCAGACACTGTTTTGTTATAAGTGATTATTGGAGGTATATAAGTGCTGCGCTTGCACACCACATTCACATACTGCATGTTAGCAAAGATCTCTTTAAGTGAAACTCGCTACACAGACATGTGTGCAGTTCTGTTTCTGAGTGCTGGGACTCCAGGCCTTCACTCTGTAGCCTCTGATACAAACAGAGACAAACCATTTCCTGCAATATCTTCCTGTTTCTCTAAATCAGCAGATCAATCCCATTACATCACAATAACAGCAGAGGCAGCAGGACAACACCTCTCCTATTACTGAGGGAGGAGAAGCTCCTGACCAGATAATCTTGAAGAATGGACCCAGCTTTGGATCTAGTCCGAGTGAACAAACCATTTCTAAAAACCTGCTGAGCCCCCATCACTACAGAGCAGTGCAGCCCTCTCCACAGCCGCCCCCCTACAAGCACAGATCCACTGCAGATTCCAATCCAAACATTCATTAGCATGAAATGAGTCCCGCATATGTAAGCAATAAACACAGAAAAACAGCAGGCTCCACTCTGATCATCCGCTCCAGTTACTTCTGGATGTAGATGATGATGATGCACAGAGTTCCCACCAGTCCCAGCGCCTGGATGCCCAGGAACCAGAGCAGCAGCCAGAAGAACACAATCACAACTGGTTCCACAATCTTGTCCCCAAAGTACATCTGGCTGAAGCCCATCCCACGCAGACACTTGTTGAGCATCCCAAACAGAGTCCCCATCCGCTCACAGTCGTCCAGCTGAGGCTGTCTGGTGGTGGGGTCATCTACGTGGGGCCATCTGGCACTGGGATCACTGGGAGGTCCAGGTCGGGGCCGGCTGCCATCAGCCTGTGGAGGTAGAGTTCAGAGCAGGTTATGAATACAAATGAACATATCCCACACTATCATATGGTCATAAAATCTCCATCAGTAATGAGCAGAGCTGCTCCAATACTGTTGATATTCCTCATTAATTAATCATACTCCTCTTGGCTTTGTTTTAACCTTCTCAGCACTTTGAGACCTGTTTTTTTTTTTCCACTCAGAAGATTTTTTCCAACTCTTACCCTTCTCAGATGTTTACTGTATTTTCCCCTTGTAGGAGTAGCATACGAGGATACACACAACAGCTTGCAGGGATGTTAATGAGACAAATGAGCATGTTGTCTCTTAGGGTAAAAAGAAAGTCAGGGCTGCAATTAATTGTTTTTTTCACAACTGATAATTAATTTGGTGGTTATTTTCCCAATTAATCAATTATTATCAATTTGCGATATACACCTCTGCCAACCAGTCAAGTATCAGTTTAAATCCAGGGCTTGACGCTAACTTTTTCCCCAAGGAGCACATGTGCTCCTAAGTTGAAAAAGTAAGGAGCGCACAAAGAACTTTAGGGGCACAATGTAAATTGATCAAATAATGTGTTTTCCGTAATAAACGTGATGCAAATAGACATTTACAAGCAAAATTATTTAATGAATTTGTATACAAAATGTACAGAAAGGTAAAATCATCAAGTTTTGAAAAAGTATTGCAATTTAATTTTGTCTTTAATGTTATTATCTTATATATATTATCTTTGCAATATGATTATCTTATATAATGTTATTACTATACTAAAACATTCTCCAGGTCCTCTGAAACTCTGCAGGACTTATTTCCACCCTGCCCAGCAGCAGTACCGTGGCGAACCCTAACTGCGGGGAGAACGGAGCCTCTTTTCCCAGTCCCTCTTCTCCGCCACACTTTGACTTATTCCCACCCAGCCGACAGCCTGGCCGTGGAGAAAGGTCCCTAACTGCATCAATAAGTGATTAACATAGGGGGGATCAAAATAAAATAAATAAATAAGATAAAAATCAACCAGCCACCCTCCTCCCCTGACAGTCCCTTCATAAGTAAAGAACAGTCCCTAAAGTGCGGTGAAGTTTGTGGACCGTTACCTGCCACAAGAGAGAAATGTGAACGGCTCGTTTCTCCTCTGACACGCCACATACCTGTGTGCCGCCACGGCTCGGTTGTCCAGGTACTACTGGGCAGTCATGACACCAACGAAAGAGGAAATTACTGGACCTGGAGACAGACTTCTCTGTCGCGGTAAGCCGTTATCTTGCGCACTATGATCCTCCGCCGTATTCCTGTCTGTGACCCTCGTTCAACCCACAACCGCCGTGATAATAGGGGCGCCACAGCGCCCACTCCACTAACTTGACGTGGAAATGAGCGGTAGTCTAGAAAACTGGCAAGTTTTTTTTGTTGTTGTTTGTTTGTTTTGGGGTTTTTTGGAGGGCGCTCGCCCTCACATAGACTGCGCCCTGGGCGGTCGCCCACATTGCCCATAGCAAAAACCATCCCTGCCTCTGCCACACTTTGACTTATTTCCACCCTGCCAACAGTGGGACTTATATTCATTATGCCGACAGTGGCTTGGAAAACCGCCCATAACCGTGTCACACAAGGGAAGAGGGAAGAGGGAAGAGGGAAGGCGGCTGGAGTTCCTCCAACATTTGTGGTTAGATTATCATATTTTTTATTGACAAAAATATAGGCTGCTTCGGCTGATTTTTTTATGCGCACATGTGCCCCTAAATATTTTTTACAGTTCGCACACACCTATTTTTGGTCGCAAATGCGAGTGAAACGCTCACACTGTCGAGCCCTGAAATCCATGTCTGTCAAGACTCAAATGTAGTCAAGACAGTAGACAATGCATCAAATATGGATGTTGCTACAAAGGAACTACATACCCTAAAACACTGATTTCCCCCAGCAGCACACAAGATCTATACAAGCAGCACAGTTTCAAGGTGGACACCCAAGATAAGTTTCACCAATTCAGTATCTGACCAAACGTCTTCTACTCTGTTCCTGAGATATGATGTTGAGTAATGGCCAGAAAAAAATGCCATCACTTTGTCATTTTATTTTGTGTGAATTTTTGCATCTACCCCGGAAATCCAATTTCAAGAGCCCAGTCTGAATTTGCTCAGCGAGTCACTCTGACAATCAGTAATGATGCTCATTACCCATGCCGTTGGAGCCGAGCTGCACCAATCACATCGGTGTATCTGATATAGGCGGGCCAGAGGCGAGCTAAACAGATGACGACAGCGCTGCGACGACGAAGTCCGGAATCAGTCAGTAAACATTGCAAGATGGCTACGGATGAACACCAGTTGTTTGAAACGGCTTTGGCCGCTACAATGAACGAGTTAGACTTGTCTTTTTCTCTAAAAGAGGAACAGAAGACGGCGCTCAAATCTTTCCATTGCAAGAAGGACGTTTTTGCTGTTTTGCCGACCGGATACGGCAAGAATCTAATCTACCAGTTAGCTCCGCTGGTAGCTAAGCTCTGGATACGTCACCTCATGTATTGTTCTGATTGGTCGTAGTGTTATCCAATTGCATGCAGTGATATTTTCAAATACATGCTTAGTGCCACCCCTCGAGTTGGGCCATTTGCATTACTCATAGCCAGACCCTAAATCTTTCTAGATTTGGGTCTGGATTTCCAGGCTAATTAATTCCTGAGTTATGACTAAAAACGTGTTTTGTGAAGTCACAGTGACTCTGACCACCACTTTATCAATTCATCCTTGAGTCCCAGTGGACGTTTGTGCCAAAATTTGAGCAAATCTCTTCCAGGCATTCCAGACGGACAGACAACCCCAAAACACATGCCTCCAGCCATGGATGTTGTCAGCACAGAGGCATAAAAATAGTGAAAAACGCCCACGTTAACTTCCAGCATCCTAAAGTGATGAATTCATTTTTTGTTTTTATTTTCAATTCAAATCCCAAAGATATGTAATTTACTATCATGTATGGAAAAGGAAGGACTCAGATTTCAGAGGCTGGAACCAGCAAATATTTGGCACTTGAAAAATTACTGCAATTGTCTTCTTGTTGCACTAACTGTCATCTGGTTAGGGTTGCACAATAAACTGAAATATTATAGAAATCGCAATATGACCAAGTGCAATATCCAAATCGCAGTAGCTGCAATTGTTTGATGAAGGTAAAATGTGTCACACAATATCATTATAAATTAAGCACTGTGGTGCTACAACAGGTCTGCCCCAGCCTACAAATCATATTCCAGACATAAAGGAACATGCTTGTTTGAACCCTAACAAAAACTACATCATCATCATTTGATGTTTTTATCAGTGAAAACAACATGCAAAAGTTAATCTTGGCTGTTTGGTTCGTGTGCAATAAGCTAATAAGCTTGAATTGTCTGTCCAACAGAGTCATACATCGTCTCTCTAGCTGACTACATCACATCAATTTCAGGAGTCTCATTCTGCCATTTAAACTTTTATTTCTATCATAATTTTAAATTAGGCTCACCAGCCTAACAGTTTAGAACCAGGACCTCCAGTATTTGGACCATGTAGCTGTGACAGCAGACTGCAGCTGCTATTATAATGAGCCAGACACATACTTAAACATTTAGGTTAATATAAGGATTGGACTCAGCAGAAATGACTCAAACCAGGGCTTAAAAAAAAAGAAAAAAAGCTCAGGACATCCCTAGTTAAATACTTAGTTAAATACAACCCCCTCCACTGCCTCAAACACTATTATTAACCTATGTTGTATTGTCATGACTTGTTCAAATCTCCTATTATCATCTCTTCATACAACTATTACGAGCTCTCATATCTAGTAACTAAAAGCTTCAGAAAACCCACTGTTACAATGATGCTGACATAAACAGTACAAGTCAGACAACAGTAATTACAGTGACTTCCTTAATATTGAGCAATCTCTCCCTTGATAATTCCAGAATGCATTGTAAAAAGAACTGCGTCCGTTTCCTCAGTATGTGCACTAACATCGGTGCACTTTAAATTTAGGTGTGCCTGCAAGCAAGCATAGACCATAAACCGATGTTAATGATTGATTATTAACCTTGTCTAACATATGATTGATGTTATTAACTTTAATTAGCTTCTGTGAAATGTGAACATTAATGACAAGTATGGATGCAGCTAAAAACAGCTTGTAAAGACACTAAATCCTATCTTTCTTTCTTACCGTGGACAGACTCATTGACTATGACACAATCTTCTGAGCTGTGCTATCACTGCCCCCCCCCTCCGAATCAGTAATCTTGTGGCAGCCTGTAATCCCATTCACTGTATAACGATGTACTTCCTTACTAAACTGGAGAGCATTCAGAGACACACTCCATCACGTCTGCAATGGTTCACACAACAGTCGCTCTACCACAGACAAAAATAACAAATTGACTGCTACACAGCAGCACGACACCGGCTGCACCCAGGTTTGAAAAAAATAAATAAATGAAGACAAAGGTGAGAAATAACAAGTCATAAACTGAAACCTAGAACCTTCATTCCAGGAAAAACACATCAAAGACAGTGACACTGACATACCAGATGGTGTGTGGTTTTACTTGTTAGCCTGAAGGAGAAGTGAAAGCTCTAGCTAGCTCGAAATACAAATAATGTCAAAACATCACATTATGGTTGTACCACGACAAACGATGATAAATGATCTAATTATGCCACAAATAATGTCACTTATCTTCTAAAATAACAAACTATTATGCATCAAGTCGTATGTATTGTTTGGTGTTAGGAGTCTTAAAGGGATAGTTCAGATATTTTGTCTGACATGGAAGCTAAGCAATGTGCTGCTGTGGACTGGAGCAGCAGGAAAACATGTTTTCACCACCCAAATGAAGTCCCACCCAAAAAAATTTATCAGTTTAAGTGGGGACTATATTTAAGTATTTTTTACTATTTTACCTCTCCGTCAGACAGCCTGTTCCAACAGGAAAAGACATTAACGTCTTCAGTTCTCCATCTTCTCTATGCTCTCGTCAAAGCCACCAGACTCCACCGACAAAAACAGTCATTTTAACCCACTAAACACCAGAGCTACTCATCTACCACTGCTTCAATCAGTTAGTGTTAATGTGTGACTTTGGTGAATCCAAACTAACCCTTTAAACCACCACAATCACAATAACACAGGCAAACTAACTGATCAAGCAGCAGTTGACCAGTAGCTCCTGAGTTCAGCGATATTAAATCACTGTTTTTTCAGTGTAGTCTGGCTTTGAAGAGAACGATATATCAGCTTTATTTTCCTGTCAGAAATTACTGCCTTACGCTACACTGAAGCAGTGAAAATACTCTCAATTCAGCATACATTTAAACTGATAGTTTTTTTTAGGTGGGACTTCTCTCTTCTCTCCTACCTGCTTCTCCAAACTGAGGGCATGCCAACTAACATTTACTGTGTGTCACATACGGTCTATGGATAAGAACCCTATACAACCCCATTTCAAAAAACCTGAACCATCCCTTTAACTCCTATTGTGTTTAGGCTACATTGTGTGCATAATGACGTCGAAACAGTAGTTAAAACCCTAATACTATAGGTGGGGGGCTGTCAACAAAAAAAGCCTGCCTTCCTACTTTGTTAAACTTGCAGATTATTGTATGAGGACTTGAGGGATGTACTTTTTATTAAAATGTCCTCTATTTATGCTGATTTCTTTTGGCTGGACGAGTATGAGAAACTTGAGTTGTGTTTTAGAAAGGGAATCTTTTTTGTTGCAGATTTTATTTGTAAAGTGTGGGAGAGAAGGCAGAATATTCTGTTTAAAGTCTGAGCCGTAAAAGGGGCTGTAATTATGTATGAAATGAAAAATAAATAAATAAATAAATAATAATAATAATAATAATGTACACTGCAACTGTACTTTTTTTTGGTGTCTTATAAACCCATGAGGGTTGGGCACTTTGTGCATGACACGTAAATAAAAAATAATCAATCAATCAATCAATCATTACTCAACTGGTAAGGCCTGGATCTGTCACATGATATTCTGTATCTCTTGTGAGGAGAAAATGCCACCAAACTACACTGAAAAAACGTTTGATTTAAAGTTGCCAACATAAGAATACATAAACAGACACCTGCTAGTAGGACATGGCTTTAGAAGCTTCAAAGACGAAGAGCCACCCTTCTTTTCGGTGTGAACAGCTGCTGTATTATATTGTGTGTATTACACCACGCAGCCACTCACCCGCCAATCTCATATAGGGCTTATATGTTACAAGTTATATCCCGACTTGAATATCTGATCCTGTTCATTCGCAATATTCATAGCCATGTATGTATTGCTTGCGTTTGAAAAGAAATATTTAAGTATTAGATTTACTAACTAGGGTCTGGCTCACGCGCTGGTTATCCCGGCTTATGACACAGGACAAGTGACAACTGAAAACTGATCAAATTGAGGTCGTAGTAAGTTAAACTGACGCTGACGAGCTATTTCACTACGACAGGACCTCCCTGAGCTTAACGTTAGCTCCGACACAGTGCAACCACTCCCGAGTCCTGGCCGTCAATGTCCCGTGTCACGGTTAGCATGGACTCTAATAAACGGCTACAGCTAGCTTGTTAATGTACTTTTGCTTTACCCGGTGTCGCTGGTGATGTAGTGCGGTCTGCCGTGCACCGTGGACGTGTTGTTGAGGAGTATGCCATCTTCTCTGGTTCTCTGGCGGCTGCTCTTCAGACTCACGTCGACGAAAAACATACTGGTCATTGGCAGGTTGCGTTACTGTGGACATTTTACAGCTAGTCCACTGACTGTAACTTTGAGGAATCAAACATGCGAGTGGAGCGCTGATAGCACAGTATCCGCCCTGAGACGCGCCGCGCGCTCCCGATACATCCGCGAGACCTCAACATCATCCAATGCAGGGCCGCAGCGGCAACACGCGCCCCCTACAGGCCAGGATGGTAACTAACACAAACTAAACCTCTACTGAGCCCCAGAGTTGAAACAAGGCTGTCACAGCTGCACAGACAGCAGCAATACACACACACAGAGACATTATAAAAAATACCTAGTTAGTGGTATATTCAAAAAATAATAATAAATAAATAAAAAACAGAAGAACTGTACAGAGCATATTTTTTTAACCTTAATAATTTATAGAAGCTAATGTGGGACATCAGAATATTAGCAATCAATCACCAAACATGTTACTGAATTGTTAAACATGTTTATTTCTGCTGCAAAGTTGGACATTTAAACATGGGGGTCTATGGGGACTGACTTGCTCCTGGAGCCAGTCTCAAGTGGCCATTCAAGGAACCGGCACTTCTACGTTGGCTTCATTTTTCAGCCCTGGAGGTTGCTGCTTGCCCGTTGATATAAAGGAGGCGTGTGTGCATGGCAGTGGCCGAATCTGTGACGCCTTTCTCGGGTCAAGCAAAGCAATGGTTTTTCTCCATTTTTTATCCTTATTTTTATTTATTATGTGAAATGATTATTACGTCCTCGCAGCATGGCTTCAGACTTTTACTCTTGTTGTATTTATGGAGGGAGCATGATTTTTCTTTGTCTTACACACCCAAAGTAATGCCTAAATATTTCATGAAATACTTGTATTACACAGAACTGTTACAGTGATTTATATTACAAACATGGTAGCAGAATGAGCCTTTCAAATGCATCAAACCCATAAAGGTCTTTGTCAGTTCAATGTCTAAATGTCCTGTTACCTTAGACTAGCTATAAAAATAATGGACGTAGCTACTGTGACATCACCTATTGCCCTTGTGGACTCCCATTTTGAAGCGTCAAGTTCGGCATTCTGCCCATCACCAATTTTGTTCTTAGGACCAGAAGTGATTTGGGCGAGAAGTGCTACAGCAGCCGCACCCTTAATGGTGTGTAACTGTGAGTGAGTTATAGAAAAATTCACCCCCCATACAGTTGTTGTGAACGGGGAAATCAGCTGTAAAGACCAAAAACATTTTTTGTACCAGGCAGTAAACATGTTTATTTCTGCTGTGAAGTTGGGCATTTAAACATGGGGGTCTATGGGGACTAGCTCGCACTTGGAGCCAGTCTCAAGGAGAGGCTGCTCACTGCAGAGCCAATGGGCCCGCCCTCTCTGGACCTAGTGAGCGCCCCACTCCTCTGTACTTCCATGCTGCCACCATTACATTAAGATATAGGCTGTTTGTGAATTAATTTCAATCATATCAGATTAATTAATGTAATCAAATTTGACCTAGGTTACCTAGTTTTATGGAAAACCACACCGCGAAAGTCTGCTAATGCAGAGCTTTGTAAGCTAAGTTTAGATAAAAAATAAGCTAGTAGCACGGTTAGCATATTTTACAAGTCAAAGCGATCCGATGCCTGCATCCGATGCCTCCCCGCTCCACTGCTGTCCCCCTTGCTTTTTCCTCGGTCCGTGGCCAGCAGGAGCGCCGGCCCCACTCGCTTTTTCCTTGGTCCGAGGCCGGCAGGCAGGCAGGAGGCCGGCAGGTTCTACGAGGCTGGCAGGTTCTACGAGGCTGGCAGGCAGGGAGCCGGCCGGCCTCCTGCCTGCCTGCCTGCCGGCCCCCTGCCTGCCTGCTCTCCTGCCGACCGAAAAAGCAAGCGGGGAGCCGGCCTCGGTCAAGCAGGGAGAGGGGAGGCCGTCCGAAAAAGCGAGCAGGGAGCCGGCTTCGGCCGAGTGGGGAGGGGAGAGGCCGGCCGAAAAAGCGAGCAGGGAGCCGGCCTCGGTCGAGCGGGGAGAGGGGCTCGGTCCGCGGTGCTACTGTCCCCATCGCTTTCTCCCCGCTCTGTTGCCGACAGGAGAGCCGGGTCTCCCACTCGCTTTTCCCCCGCTCTGCTGTCGGATAATTATAAGTTATTTATATATTTATATGTAAGTGGCCATTCATCGAAATGGCACTTTCACGTTAGCTTCATTTTTCAGCCCTGGAGGTTGCTGCTTGCCTGTTGATATACAGGAGGTGTGTGTGTGTGTGTGCATGTGTGATTGATCTTTTGCAGTGTTAATATCAGAAAATGGTGAAAAATGTTGATTAGTTTTTCCAAAAAGGTGACATCCTCAAAAATTTTGTAGCCTACTCAGTTTACTTTCATAAAGGAGAAAAGAAAGAAAAAAACAAACATAAATCACATTAACCCTGTAAAACCCACTGTTGCAAATTTACAACATCACTTTTAACAATTCTAAAAAAAAGGCCTGCAAATGTTTTTTTTTTCTCAAGACCACATTTACATAGTTAATGGGTCCTATTGTTTGTCCTCACAATGCTATTGGATAGAAGAAGTGTGTATAGGTCTGGTCATCTGGCCATGAACTCACTCTACCTGCAAACTTCCCGTTGAGCTCATCTCCTTTTTTTGCATGACTGGATTTGTCAGGATTAAAGTAAGTAAAATTCCTTAAATATTTTTTTTTTGTTTATTACAATGTCTAGAACATGTACATATTTAGTTATTTTGGAAAACATTCATCAAATTTGATTTATAGCTTGTTATGTCTATGTTGTAATTCTACAACGTTGGGTCAGTGTGGTAGTCAAAATAGCCTGTGCTCCTTACACATTACATAAGGTCACTGCACTTCTCACATGGTCACAAATTGAAAAAAAAAAATAGTAGAAATTTAAAGTATTAGATGATTCATTGTAACGAAGCTCTAAATGTGCTTTTCTGTTAAATTTTTACTTAGTTTAGCTTAGACCATAATTAAACACATGAATAAATTGTATGGGGTATTTGAAACTCCAGCATCTATAGCAGTATTTGAAACTCCCTGTATCTTTGTAGTTTTTTGTTTGTTTTTTAACTTCTAAATGATCCTGAGCTATTTTTCTCAGTGTTGCCCAAGCAGCAGTTTGTAGCATTAGGAGATAGAAAAACAGGTTCTGAATGTTCTGGATTTGTTGGGGGGATGCCTGTTGCATTGTTCAGGGACAGGTGCGAATGGTCTTGAATGTGAACCTGTAAGTGCTCTGGGGGGATGCATGTGTTCCTTTTAGTATGATAAGCAGAGAGCATAATAGGCCAGCCAGACAGTATTGTTTGAATGTAGTGGAATTTTGATAAGCGTTTGTATTGAAATGATAATACTTATGGACGTACTAATGGTAATACTTAGATCTCTACCCTCAACACATGGTCTACCACCCTGTCTATTCTTTCAGTTTATCTACTACAATATAAGACCCATATTTATTATTCACATATTTAGTTTTATTATTTTTTACTTTTTCCATTTCAGAATGCCACGAGCGCAGAAAGGTCAGATTTTATCAGTCCCCCCACTGGATGTACACAAAGACATGATTGCACGTTTCCCAGAAAAGACAAAGAGAAGACGCTGCAGACACTGCAATAATGGATACACAAACACACTGTGTAGCAAGTGCAATGTTCGCCTGTGCTTCACTGATGAAAAGAACTGTTTCAGGGACTATCACTGCAAGTGAACACAGACTTCATTCAAACCACATTGAAAGTGACGGAGGAAAAAGTTTTGTAAATACATTTTTTTCCAATATTTTTATTAATAAATGCTTATTCATAAAACTATGATTGTTGTGTGATTATTACTCATGATATATACTGTTATGGGGATAAGTAAGCAATCAACCCTGCAAATGAATACTTAAATGTTCTGTATATCTGTTCAGACAAAGTGAGTACAAACACAGAAGTTCTGCTCCCAAAAAAAAATTTGCTCATTTTTTTCTACAGGGTCTTACAGGGTTAAGAAGCTGAAATCAGAGCCCCTACCTTATACTTTAACTTTCCTATATTTCAGAGTTAAATATTGCACTCTATTACTAGCTAGTTTTCAGATTAGAATGTTCAAAACCTACTGTGAGCCTGTAAAATGCAGTGCATAGTTGACAGTACATTGGGCCAACTGGCAGTGCATGTAATGAGTATTTAGCTCCACATCAGCCAGCTACAATAAACAGTATAAAGCTGCTTCCTAATCCAAGACTATAACCTATAAACCACAAAAGCCCTTTTTGCCCTTACCTTTAAGTGATTTAAGGTTTGGAGTGCAAGATTATTACCTGTAACAGAGCAGGCTAGTGCAGAGGAGGTTGGTTTTAGACACACTATATGGACGTGTGTACATATTCAGAGGTTTTGGTTGAAAGCTGTTTCAAAGTTAAATTTGGTTTTCAATAAAGAATTAGATTTGGATCCAGTTTGCCTTCTGCTATGAATGCCACACGTACAGATCCAGAGGGTTTACAGAAAGACTGTGTTAACATATGCTGCACGTAAATGTATATCACTGAAATGGATTTCAAACAAGCCACCAATACTCCTACCCATGGAATATATGACATACTGGTCTAGAGGTACATTTGGTATATTTCATCATATATGGACACCATTCCTTGATTATGCAGGACCTAGAATATCAAATATTATCTGGAAGCCACTTCCTAAACCAAGAAATGGTGGTTGAATGCTGTGGGGAGGCTCTGTTGTCTGTGATATCACTTATCTATATATTTATCTTGCTGTATGCTTTGCCCCCTCCAGCGCCTCCAGTATATTTCTGCAAACTATAACAAAAAATGTTGCTATGCTACAACAGACAACCCTACTGCTGTCTAAAATAATCACGAGCAAACGTAATTATGATTAAATATAAAGTAGACTAATTATCAATATTATTACTGCTGGCTCTGGTATTACATTGTGCTGCAGTTCTGCGTGTGGTTTGTCCAGGTGGTGTTGCCATACCTCAGCAGAGGGTGTTACTGAACTGATAGGTACAGTCACTGTCACATTGTGCTGTCATTACTTTTAGATGTGTTATAAAATGGAAAACTATGGGTGTTACAGTGTCAGTCATTAGTGTTGTTAATGTTGTGATTCCCCCAATCAGACAACTGCAGCTCGTCCAGAACGCTGCTGCCAGAGTCCTCACCAACACCAAGAGAGTGGAGCACATTACACCAGTGCTTAAGTCACTGCACTGGCTTCCTGTGTGTCAAAGGATAGACTTTAAAATCTTGTTACTTGTCTATAAAGCACTAAATGGTCTCGGGCCTAAATACATCTCTGATATACTTGTACGTTATGAAGCATCCAGACCCCTCAGATCATCTGGAACAGGTTTACTCAGTGTTCCCAGGATCAAAACCAAACAAGGTGAAGCAGCCTTTAGTTTCTATGCTCCCCGCCTGTGGAACAAACTTCCAGAATATCTGAGGTCGGCTGAAACTGTCAACTCATTTAAATCAGGGCTTAAAACATTACTATTTACTGCAGCTTACCAGTGAACTAGATATGTAACTTATTGTTAGGATAATCTGTAGCTATTGTTTTTATATTTGTCTGCTGTTGCTTTTGCTTTATGTTTGCTTTTTAAATGCATTTTCTGCACTGTTTTTCTTGCTTTTAGCTTTTGTTTTTAATGATCTATTGTTCCTTTAATGTTTTATCTTGATGTATTTCTCTTGTAAAGCACATTGAATTGCCTTGTGTATGAATGGTGCTATATAAATAAAATTGCCTTGCCTTGCCTTGCCTTGTTGTGCTGCATGTGTAATCTATGTAGACATTACTAGCTTTCTTTTATTGTATATTCATAAAGGCTATGGTTTGATTAAGCAATATCACATGAGGGGGAGTGATGTTGTACTGTGATATCGTCACGGCTGTGATTCGGTTGTAGGCATGAGGCCACAGGCCGAGTGCCGAAGACAATCTGTGTGAGTGTCTGTGTCACTCTGCAGTTACACCTCCAAAACACTAGTCAGCGACGGAGGATTCTGTGAAGTGCTGTAAAGTTTAGATGATTTAAAACACATTAAATATGGCTTAATAGAGACGATTTGAAAAAAAAAAAAAAAAATCAGCTTCACTATAACTTCAAGCATTCACAGCAGGGGCGCCTCTAGAAATTTTTTCATAGGGGTGGCCAGATGGGGCCACTTAAAATGGGGTGGCACACCAAAACTAAAAGCCATAATTTCAGGATTTTATTACACTGTTGTAGTATATAGGCTAGTAAAAAACTATCAGAAAGACGAAGGAAGAAGGAAACACCTACTGATGTACTTTGGTTTATTGTGTTACATTTAATGTTACTAATGATCTAATGTGCACAGACTAATAACAGTACAGTTAACATTTTGAGTTCCACAATAATCTTGTTTTATTGTGTTATGTATATGTGTTAGGCGATTTATTGTCCTTTTCCTTAAAAAGACACATATACAGCTTAATTTAAAGGTGTACATTTATTGTAATCAAAACCATTGCTGGGAAAAAGCAGGTACTGGCGGATACAAACAGAAGCAAGTGCAGAAATACTCATATCTTTGCTTTATGTAAGAAGAATTTCCCACCAGGGATCAATAGTCTTTCTGATTCTGATTACCAGGCTATACAGAATGTGTAACAAACTCTCATATCTTTGCTTAATGTAATACAAAAATAATTAGATTTACAAGAAAAAATTCCCAAAAGTCCGACCTAGTATTTGAATCCTATTAGTCAACCTCCCAAAAATCCGACCGCAGTAAAGTTACATTTCAGGGGGGACCAGGCAACTTCCCCTTTCAGTAAACACAGAGCAATGGTACCACTAAACAGCTGCAATGTCTCTATGCGCGGACTGTGAGGACAGTTGCGTTTATCTCATCGACAGGAAATCACATCATTTGCTATATGTGATGTACATGCCCTTATTTGGATAACACATCCTGATATTCCCCACGCACGGGAAGATGTTTTAAGCAGGGGGGGCTGGGCTTCCAACTGAATGAATGAATGAGTGACATCATTGTAATTTTTTTCCTGCTGTATAGCACATCGCACATCGCCACTCACTAGGCTGCTGACTGGCTGCCATAAGCTACACATAAAATAAACATTAAGAAGTTCTAACAAATGCAAATTTTATCACATTTTTTCCATAAGGAGGCCAACAGTAGAATTCACCACATGACAAAAGCAGATAAGAGCTACCGTAGTTTGAGCACTGTCCTCGGTGCTGAAGATGCAAAAACAAACAAATGTCTATACTCCAAAACTCACTACCTCTGACATGACGAACCAAGACAGTGTATATAGATAAAAAACACAACATCAGCAGAAAAACAGAAGTCCTGCAAACCAACAGCAAGCGGCGATCACCATGGCCAAATAACGTCGCATATCTGTAACTCGAAAAGCACTCGGAGAGCGCAGACCTCTGCCAAGCAGCTCGGATTTCCCGCCATTTAATTATTTTATCCACTTCACTTCAACCGATCACCACCAAAATGTTATCACCCGTTCCTTGTCCCGTTATCAACCTTTCCTGAAAATTTCATCAAAATCCGTTCAGAACTTTTTGAGTTATTTTGCAGACAAACAAACAAACAAACAAACAAACAGACAAACAGACCAACGCCGGCGAAAACATAACCTCCTTGGTGGAGGTAATAAAGAAATAAAAACAAGACAGCTGTTGGCAACTAACGCTGTTGCTGCTGCAGCTACTATTAGGCTACTACTGTTATCCAAACTAAATTAAAGGAAGCAAAGATTGTTTAACCTATAATTCCACATTATGTTGCCTTCTTTCCACAGCAAATAAATTATTTCCTTTTAACGAATGGCTCAGAGAAATGCTGTCTAGCAAAGTTAAATATTTTCACCACCATTTTAGTTATGAAATAGCCTTACATATGATATTCAAGGTGCACGCACACACAAGCAGGATCTCACACACATAAAACGCGACTGGAATTAATAAACAAGCAGTAAATGCACAGTGGGGGTTATTTGTTTTCTGTATCGGCGTGACGCGCTGTGTTAATTGAATGAATCGTCCGAGCCGGACGCGTGTTAATTTGAGTTTGATTTAATTTAATTACACAAAGGTTGTTGAGTTAAACTAACCATACGAGTCCTTTTCGTTTTTATACAATTTATTGCTGCATTTTAAAGCAAAAAGAGTTAAGTTTTTTTGGGGTTTCATGTTATATCGGGGGTTTCAGCCTGGCACCGTGAACCTGTGCCTCCCGTGACCTGTAAAAGTAGCGTTGTGACATAAGCCTCAGTTTCTGTTGTTGGCGAATTGTTACAAGCTGATGAATTCGCTGGTCAAGGCTAGGCAAAACGTTAGATGGATGGTTTGTCTCTAACAAAATACTTCCTGTAGATGTGCTGCAAGAAGGGATTAATGCTTAATATACATCTGCAGCCAGAGCGCATTACGCTGTCAATAGGCTTTATGTGTGGGGAATACCAGGATGTGTTATCCAAATAAGGGCATGTACGTCACAAATAGCAGATGGATGTGATTTCCCGTCAAAGAGATAAACGCAAATGTCCTCACAGTCTGTGCCGGCGCAGTGAGGGAGAAATGCACAGACTGCTTCATGTTGGATGTTCTGTGGTCGGACTAACTGGCGGTCGGACTACTAGGTATGAAATCCGACGGTCGGACTAATGGGCGGTCGACATTATGGGACTAAAACGATAAAACTCGCTGTAGACCTGCATGGTTGGATTAGCGGGTAGTTGGACTTATGGGTAGTCGGACCTATGGGAGGTCGCACTAACGCCTGGTCCCCACTGGTGAGTGGGGTGGCCAGCAAATTTATAGGGGGGGCCGTGGCCAGCCCTGGTGGCGCCATTGATTCACAGACAAACACTTGTATTTATCTGGACACATTTTCCCCACAAATAGGCTACAACATGCTAACGTTATTAGCACAAGTCTGTGGCATTTTTCATTGTATAGATTAGCCTAGTGGCCGGCGATCTTTTCGTTTTCTCATATAAAACCAGGGACGACAGCAACATGTAACAAAGGTAACAGCACACACTTTGGCTCCATTACAACTCAAAAGATTCACCGACAAAACAACTGTCATACTAAACAGGTTTTCCAAACAAATACAAAATGCTAACATTATTAGCACAAGCCTATGGCATTTTACATTGTATAAATTAGCTTAGTGACAAGTGGAGATTTCCTCTGTTCATATGAAACCTATAAATCCCTAAGTATAAATCCCTGAAGGATAAATCACACACAAGACTTAAAATGCTATTTTAGTGGAGGCTTTATTGTCTTCACAATTTATTGTTTCTTATCTGTGAAATAAGAGTAAATAAAAGCTTTGTTTCCACTGAGGGAAAAGGTGTCAGTATACAGAAACAGACAGGAAGTCTGCGTGAGTTAGGTTTTTTGTATATTTGTTGTTACTTGTCATACAGGCGTATATAGCCTAGCTAAGAGGCCAAGGCTATTTATACTGGGGTGCAAATAGTCACTCCGATATTATAATTTGAGTATCTGATCCCCCCCCCCCCTCCTTAGGTGGTGTGTCCTTCGTCATCGAGCACCCGGCAGATGGCTTCCCTGAAGTCATCTGGATCCTCAACGACGATGAAGGTGAGGTTCAGGTAGGTGATGCACATGTAGGTGACTTTCCCCCAGTTTCCTCTGATGAAGAGGATGAGTCTGAGGCGGAGGCTGAGGAGGACAACGATGAAGACACTGACGAGGAACACTGACGAGGAACACTTTGACGATGAGGACTGGGATGCCCTGGAGAGTGAAGATTCTGGGTATGGGTCCATGAGCGAGGAGGAAGAGGAGGAAGAGGACATAGAGGATGAAGTGGACGTTGATGACGACAGATATTGGCCAGGATGCCGTTATTTTCCCGTTCCTTCCCTGAAGCCTCCTGCACAGCCAGTGGAGCGTCCTGAAGATCTGCCCCCAGTCTCTCCGAGGTCTGAAGACTGCTCCCCCAGCCTCCGGCCTCAGCTCATCCACCAGGGAGGGAGGACAGCGACACACTTCAGGTAAGTGTGAAGAGGCAGAGGTGGATCTGTGAGGACTGCGACTGTGAGCCAAGACCCTCCGCTTCAGGCCTCAGCTCCGCCACAAAGAGAAGCAGGGAGGACAGCGATACACCTCAGGTAAGTGGGAAGAGGCAGAGGAAGACCTGTGAGGACTGCGATGAAGAGCCAAGACCCTCCACTTCAGGCCACAGCTCCTCCACACACAGAAGCGGAGAAGAGGACTACAGGAACTCTGCACCCTCCACTTCTGGCTCCAGCTCCTCCATGCCCAGAAGATACTGGCTGAGTTCAGGCTAGCACAGCCCTTGGTAGCGTCTTGCACCAGGGCTTTTTATTTACATTTTACTCTTTTATTATTGTTGATATTGCTGGATGCATTTACCAGTGATTGGGAAACCTTTGTGCCTGGAAGGACTGATAAAGTCCCATGCAGCCTTTGCGTCTGGCGAGGCTAATACAGCCTCAGGGCTTTTTATTTACATGACAGCATTATATGTGACAAAGGGGGAAAAGGTACAGGATGAAGAGGAGGGGACCAAACTGAACCCTGGGGGACACCTTGGGGGAGGGGAGTAGTGGGGGATTTGCAGTTATTGATGGAGATGAACTGAAGTCTGTCTGAAGTCTGAAGGATGGAGGGATTGATGGCGTCGAAGGCGGCACTGAGGTTGAGGAGGATGAGGATGTTGAGGTTTCTGGCATCAGAGGAGAGAAATGAGGATGTTGAGGTTTCTGGCATCAGAGGAGAGAAAGAGGTCGTTGGTGATTTTAAGCAGGGCAGTTTCAGTACTATGGTTTATCAAAATCAGCATTGGAATGTTTCATACATGTCACTGACAGAGAGGTGGTGTTTCAGTTGGGAGGTTACAGCATGTTTCAGTAGTTTGGACAGAGGGTAGGTTGGAGATTGAAGTTACTTGGGATGTCAGTGTTGAGTCCAGTTAACAGGTGAAGTATGCTATTGTTATCTATTTTCCTTTATTAAGTATAGGTGGCTATACCAGAGAAAGGTGAGTCTATACATCATGACATCATCGACACAAGTATTTCTGTCACTGACCAGTATAATAACATCACATTATCTTTTTTGCCCAGTCTGCTGCATTGTCCTGTGTTTCCAGGTGGAGGTGGATACAACAAACAGAGAGAAAGTAATTATTACTAACAGACAGAAAAGTCTCCAAGTCTCTTTTACTTAGGTATTTATAGGTGGACCAGACCACCCCCCCCCAACACACACACAAGATGCGACAGCGTGAAAGACCAAGACAGGAGCAGATGAGAAGGATGAATGACTCCAGGACCAGATGAGAAGGATGGATGACTCCAGGACCAGATGAGAAGGATGGATGACTCCAGGAGCAGATGAGAAGGATGGATGACTCCAGGAGCAGATGAGAAGGATGGATGACTCCAGGACCAGATGAGAAGGATGGATGACTCCAGGACCAGATGGAGAGTGATGGATGACTCCAGGACCAGATGGAGAGGGATGGATGACTCCAGGACCAGATGAGAAGGATGGATGACTCCAGGACCAGATGGAGAGTGATGGGCGTCTTTCATTCAGTGGGCTCAGTAAGTAATCCCCTCACTAAGACTACAAAAGTACCATAGTGACATAAAGTGGTGCTGAGATAACGTTAACTTTACATATGTGAATTATTTTTTTCACAGGAGCCTTGTTGAATATTATTCATTGATTATAATATCATTCCATGTATAGTTGAGTTCAAAAGTCTTCATTACTTGTGTTTCTGTTTTATAGGACAGGACTCCTCTGAGGTTTTGGTGCTCCTGGGGCAGCTGAGAGTGGACGTCAATCATCTCAGGTAGACCCCACGCCACAGCAGACCACTGATCCACTCTCAGCACTCGAGTGAGTCCAGAATGTCCCTGCACCTCCACCTCGACCCAGGAGACCACCCACCAGACTCAACAGGTGTCCTGTCCCCACCAGCTCAAAGGACGCTGTCAGTGACTGCTCCCTCTGTACTGGTGGATTCATGGCGCTCCTCACATGCACCTACAAACACACACAAATAGCTATAATAATAATAATAATAATAATAATAATAGTAATAATTATAATAATAATAATAATAATAATAGTAATAGTGATAATAATAATAATAGCAGTTATAATAATAATAATTTTATTTGTGTAGCTCTTATCTGAACAAGGTTACAAGGTGCTTCACAAAGTGCATGAAAATAACAATTATTAAAACAATTAACAATTACAATAAAATATTTAACAAACATAATGTGACTGTGTGTGTGTGTGTGTGTGTGTGTGTGTGTGTGTGTGTGTGTTGTAAAGTGGGCCTATCTACAGTATGGGGTACACCAGTGTACAGGTTTCTGTGGATTTACAAAGAGTGATGTTCACCTCAGTTTTTCTGTGCTGTCTCTTCCTGTCAAACATCTGATGTATACCTCACTCACTCCTCCTCATCTGCAGACCTCCATCCAACTATAAGAGAATGAGGACTGTCAGTAATGTCCTGGCTGGCTCCTCCTCCATCAAACACCAATCATAATCTTTTGTTCTCAGATAAAATCTAACAAAAGTAAGAAAAAGATTTACCTGGACAGTAGGATTCACATTGTGGCAGAGACTGCACAGTTTTCACAAATATAGAATCTGTTTCTCAAAGTTATTTTTGGACAGTAATGGTCCTCCTTCAGTAACAGTTAAATATGAAAAAAAGGTCCTGTGCAATGGGCAGAGCTTCAAGCCTTGCAGAAATGAATTTGGAGGGGATGTGACAAAAGGCTCTGTGCTCCGGGAGAGGTTCACTTGAGCACATCCTCAGCAGCTGCCCAAAAGCACTGGGGGAGGGTCGCTATCGCTGGCGGCACGACCAAGTGCTGAAGGCAGCTGCTGAAGCCATCTCCAGAGCCGTAGCCCACAACAACACCAACAAGCACCAGCAAGGCAAGAGGAACATCATCTTTGTCAGGGCTGGAGAGCAGCCTCAGTCACAACCCAAACCAGCAGCCGTCCTACTCACCTCAGCGTCTGACTGGGAGCTATTAGACTTGGGCAAGCAACTCAAGTTCCCGGACCACGTCACAACAACATCCCTGAGGCCAGACATCGTGCTTTCCTCTGTCTCTGCAAGGCAAGTTCTAATGATAGAACTGACAGTTCCATGGGAGGACCGCATCGAGGAGGCAAACGAGCGAAAGTGGTCTAAGTACCAGGAGCTGGTGGAGCAATGCCAAGGAAGAGGCTGGAAGGCATGCTGTGAGCCCATAGAAGTGGGGTGCCGAGGCTTTGCTGGCCGCTCACTGTGCAAAGTTTTCACACTGCTTGGCATCACAGGGGCTGTGAAGAGGAAAGCCATAAAGAACATCATGGAGGCTGCAGAGAGAGTCTCCAGATGGCTTTGGATCAGGAGGAGCGATCAGGAGGAGCGATCAGTGGAACTACGCTGCTGGGACACAAGCCAGGGCCTGATCAACCCTGGCTGGGTCACCTGACTGAGGGCGTCTGATGTTGAAAGACCCGAAACGCCCAATGATCTCAGGAACATCACTGAGGATGTGTCCCAGAGCATCCTAGGATGTATCTTTCATTCATGGTGTACGGCACACATCTGAAAACCTTTCTGTCAAATAGAAACCTTAGTGTAGGACGAGGGTCTTTGAATAGCTTGAGCTGGATTCTTCTAGAGTTAAAGGCAGGATTTGTGATCACCTCCCAAGAGAACATGAGGGCATAGCAGGAAATGCAGATGATATCCACCCTAAGCGCATGACAGTGAACGGCATTTGTGACTTCTTGTGAAGCTGTCCAGGCTCTTCTGAAGTTTCTATCCATCTTTTGTGTCCTGCATGATCTTTTTCACAGCAGACTCCCTGCACGTTCTTGACCTGAAAATAGTCAGAGGGTTGTCTGAAATTAGATTCACATCACCAGGGGCCACATGTTGGTTGTGGTTAGTGTTCATTGGTATTATTAATGTTAAACAAAGATAGTCCAGAATCATTCAGATCTTCATGTTATTTTAATATGATGTGGTATGTGAAAATATTTTGTAGGATGAATACTGAAAGGTAGCCATGGCTCAGCAAAGATGAATAAAAGAAATAACGGTGGGATTTAGTAGTTGCTGAGTCCTTTCATACATAATTTGTTGGAAATTGAGAGAAGTGTTTTGCTTCATGGTTTTTACAGTAGCTGCGACCAGCAGTTCTACAGTTCACTCTGTCAGCTGGTTCAGTCACTCAGTCTGTGAGACCCTTATCAGATTGGCTTAATCCTGACTCTGTTAGCCTGCTTGTTGGAAACCTATAGAGAGTAATTTAGCATACCCACATGTATTGGGAGTTCTGATTTAGTCCCCTAACCCTCTGAAACAACATAAACTACAGCTTGGCCCCATAAAGAGTTTCCTTTTGTCAGTATGGCATCTTGGTCTTAAGGAATCTAATAGTACATGTAAATAGCTTTTATAACTATTCTCTTCTCACTGTTATATTTCTGGTAGATTACAGGTGACAGTAGTTCCAGATTTTAAAAATAAAGGATTTGAAAGTAAAGGAGTTTACTTAACATTAAAGGTAGGGTCTGGAGGATTCCCTCGTGAAAAACTGCTATTAAATTACTACACAAAACCTATTCGTGTAGTAGTGGCTGTCCAGTTGCTGTTTGTAAACACACATTCAAATCTGGCCCCTCCTATCAGGCTCAACTCTCCCGGGTGTACGGAGCCCGGAGGCACGGAAGAAGGCTTCACAGAAGAGGTTCAGGCAAGGCTCGCGCTGGTGCACGCTCGGACACGCTCGGGCACGGCACCTGCGCTCTCTCATTGGCTGGGGAAATCTCCGCCCAGAAGCGGTCCGAGCTCACAAAAACATCAAAATACAGTTAAAGGGCAGGAGCTCTGCAAACAGAGTCACCACCACACATGAGTAGAAGCCCATAGGTGATGAAGCAGGATTTCATTTGTATATGTCTATATTTTGTTTTGTTTGAAAATCTTCCAGATCCTACCTTTAAGAATAAAAATGAAATGAAATGATTATAGCAGCTGCACAGCAATGGGTCGGGGCCTGGCATTTTCAAGAGCAGGAAGAAGAAGAAAAAGGGTCAATCAGAACAACTTTCCTGACCAGAAATCATTAAACATTGAAAAGGGTTTTTAATATAACGTTATGCAACCTGAGTAGTGGGGAAAATACTGCAGTGGCTTTGCACTAAGACTTGCACAACCATTTGGGTTGTGATTACTGTCCAAAGTAAACCATTATGTTCCTGCGTACTAAATTGCAAGTAGTACATCTTATCACTAAAACACCAGCTAAGTCTATGCCTGTCCAGCCTAGAGCACTGCAGAAAGGGATGAGATTTTCCTTGTTCACCTTCTTCCTCAAAATCTGAACTTGACCCTCCGGACTCTAAATACATATTTTTGTTGTGCCGATGTCATTGTGAGCTGTGTGTCCCTGTCACTCTGCAGTTACACCTCTTAAACACTAGTTGGCAATGGAGTATCTATGAAGTGCTGTAAAGTTTAACTGTTTCAAACACACACATTAAACATGGCTTAATAGCAGCAATTTCAAACACAAGTACACAAATCGGCTCGATTATAACTCACAGCATTCACAGACAAACACTTGTCTTTATCTGGACACATTTTCCCCACAAATACAACAAGCTAATGTTACTAGCGCAAGCCTATGGCATTTTACATTGTATAAATTAGCCTAGAGGCTGGCGTAGATTTCCTCTTCTCATATGAAGCAGGGACAACAGCAACATTTGATAAATAGTCCAGTGCCTTATGTAGTTTCGTTCAAAACTCGTAGGGAGTCTATAAACTATACATTTTTGGAATTGTTAGAACATGAGGAATATGAAAACTGATGTTTCCATTGTTTTCAAACTCACTATGGCGGCCATTTTGGATTTTAAAAATGGCGAACATTCAAAACAACTTTAAAAAAAAAAAAAAAAAGTCAAGTTCCAAGCTATGCAGGTGTTTACTTTCATGGCTTAATATACTTAATACTTAATACTGACATTAATTAATTGAATTTGGAGGTCAAAGGTCAAAGGTCAAGGTCACTTGACCTCATAAAACATCTTCGTAGCTGTAACACAAGAATTAATTTGCTAACATTTTACACAAATGTCTAATAGGATAAAATGATGAACTGATGACATTTTATATCCAAAAGGTCAAAGGTCAACATCACTGTGACACTATAATGCTCTGCAAAAGCACTTTTCTGGCCATTATTCAGCATCATATCTCAGGAACAGAAGGGGAGACATTTGGTCGGATACTGAATTGGTGACTCTAATCCTGAAACTGTGCTGATAGTATAGATCTTGTGTGTGTGGAGCATCCATGTTTTCACACACTGTCTGTGAATTTATAATGTCATTCTTCATCTTCAGTTTTTACTGTCATCTTGATCCTGGTTTTTACATCTTGAGTCGTGGTCGTTCTCACATTGTTTACTGCAAAAGCAAGAGTCAGTGCATTGTAAGTCTCTCGACCTACAGGAACATCTTTGTGTTGAACAATATCTTTTGCACTGGCATCTCACCATTTTAGTGACGGCCTAAGGAGTTGGTAACTCAACTAGCCTTTAGCCATTTTGCAGAGGATTCAAAGATACCTTCCTCAGCTTTGAGGAAGATCTTGAACCATGTTACCTTTTGCCTATATAACACTACTTGACTTAAGCCCTGATTTGCTCCTTAACAGAGGCTCTAGATAAGATGCAAATCAGTGTTGTCTTTGCTCTTGCAAAATTGGTGCTGGAATGCTAACTGATCAAAGATGTGAGGCCAAAGTTGCCAATGTAATGCAGATACACTCCAGATATCTAGCATGCTGAGTATCTGGACCTGTCGGGGACTCTGTTGGCAAACTACAGCTGATGAGAGCCCAAGACACAGGTCGAGAACAGAGACAAGAACTGAGCCCTGCGGTTCTCTCAAAAGTGTGATTGTGTGTTTGAGAGGGAGGGAGAGAGCAGAGACCACTGGTATATCTTGATGGCTCACTTCAGATTTCCCCCCCCCCTGTATATGTGTCACATGGGTCTTGCCACTGCCCCAACCCTTTAGGAGACGAGCAGTGGTCCTGAGTCTATTCATTCCAATGGGAGAAGTGAACATGAGTACAGATTATGACCAATTCTCTCACCTCACAGTCACTGAAGTAACTACTGGACCCATTTTCACCGTGCCCTAACCCTTCTAAACATACTGACACTAAAATGGCATTTTCAGACTGACAGATGAGGAGGAAATTAACTTTGATTGAAACGCGTCTCTCTTTTAGCAACACACTCTTGAGAGATCTGTCAGCAACTGACGTGATCTCTCACCGGACTGATATTAGACATTAAGCTAACAGATAAAAATAAGCAGCAAAATAAGGAACAAACAATACATTTGTACTATATCTTGCGTTGTATTGTTTTGAATCTGCTCTCATCCATCCACAAGATGTTCAGTATTTTTCAAAATTAGCTGAGGGTATGCCGAGGAGAGATGCCCACACCCAAGACAGGAAGTATCTTCCATTTAATACCCTTGGCATAGCTTGTAATGTGGTATCTCTTGTTGTCTTTTGAGAGAGTGATGAGAGAGGGACAGAGAAGGTGGACTATTGCACACAATGTTTAATATAACCTACAATGTTTAATATGACCTGTAATGTTTCTGTAACCTATATTTGTGAGCACCATGAGTTGACACGTGGCCTATTCTTCTGGGATTACTCCTGGTGAGGGGTCTTAGAGTGTGTGACCCCTTTGTTGCTGGTCAGTCATGTAGTGTGAAAACCACAATGACTTTGTACAGTAATCAGAAGACTTTGAAAGTCATGTAGTGTCAACTGAGCTTAAACCAACTCTTGCAGACCTTCCAGCATTGTCAGAGAACGCACTCAGTGCAGATAATGCTTTTGCCTTTTCTGGACCTACAACATCCCAGAATGGTTGGATCTGCAAAGCACCTGATGCCATCAAGATTGCAGTGTCCTTTGGCAGCAAGTCATAGTTGGCCATTGCCAAAATCAGGACATCTGTGTCAGAGGAGAAGAAAGTAAGTTGAACATCTGCAGATTTTTGTTTTGCTGTAGATACAGCGAGGCAGATCATTAAGGTTTCAACTTCCTCGTCGTTTTTGCTGAAGCTTCCAACATCTTTGTCGCTCTTTGTGCGACCAGATGCTGAGGCGATGTGAATCATTCAAAATCATTCATTTACTTGTGGAGTAGTTTTACTGTAGCTTTGGGTACATGTGCTTCTGTTGTTTTACAAATGAAATCCACCACAGACTCAATGTATTAATTGATGGCATCAACAGAGGTGTACAAATATGCAATGTTTAAAGAGGAACTACACCCACCTTTAAAATCCATACATGTTATTCCTATGGTCTAAGACAGCCAGAAAATATTCATAAACATAAACAACTCCCTTACAAATCCAAACACTAGAGTGCTAAAACTTAACTTTGTGATGTCATAGGGTCTAAAGTGTAAAACTGCTCCACAGACAGTGAACTGAGAGAGATGGTATTGATAACAGGAGCCCTTTTTAGATAGGAATTGTGCAAATTTGCAGCAAAGCCCAATCAGTCTTTTTTCAGCATTGGCAGTATAAAAACAAAATCGGTGAGTGCAGCAAAATGCCGCCTGCCTACTTTTGTTTATACAGAATGTGCCTTTTTCGGGGCAATGGGGGGCGTGAGCAAGTAACAAAACGTGTAGCTCAGCGTGTGACGTAAACAGTGACGTGGGAGGGAAGCCGCGGCTGGTCAGTCCTTCGGCGATTCTCTCGTAAGTCGGCCCGTTCTTCACCGTCCCCGTCATCTGACGGTTAATGGCCTCTTCGTTTGCGAGGACAAGGAGGGCGCGCAATTCCTTGTCTCCCCAGTTGCTCATCTTTACAGTGTCTGTCAGGTTTGTGTTTCCCTCTTGCTACTAGCTGCTCACTAATTCCTGCTATCAGCTGTTTCCTGTTTATCCACTGCCAGTGGCTCGCACGTGTGGCGTCATCAACAGCTCCTCCCACAAGTCATCATCAGCTCCTCCCACAAGTCATCAACAGCTCCTCCCACAAGTCATCAACAGCTCCTCCCGTTGCGGAAGGCCACCTCGGTCTTTTTAAACTAAAATGGTTCCGCCAATATGACCACCATATGAGGCAGAAAATTGGGCACCTCGGATCAACTCGCCAATCCGGCTCTGTGTGTCTAAACGCTCGCAGCTTGGCGGCAAAACGGCCCAACATTCGCGGAAAATCTGGCAGTGTAAAAGGGGCTACTGAGAGCACCCAGGGGAGTGTTCTGAGTATATGGGTACATTTTCTGTTTCAGAACTGACAACACTCCAATAGAATAAAGCTCATTTGGGAATAAACAAAGCAAACAAACACTCTGTGGGTCCATTAAATCAGGCTCGCATTCATTGTCTATGGAGCAGCTCCAGACTTTATACATCACAAGTTTGAGACTGACTTCTCTGGACTCTGGTTATGAGAGAGATTAACTCATGTTCATAAAAGTAGGCTACTGATTGCACTTTCTTAGGCCATGACAATAACATATTGGAATTCTTCATTTAGGTTGTGTACCCCTAAATCGATGATGACAAATGATTGTCATTGCTCCTCTCCTCCAGGTGGAGGCGCTGTAGCACAAACAAACAGAGCTGGTTTCTGAAGGTTTTTCTGAAGACAGGAAAATAACGCAGCAGTGATGGAGCTGCTGTAACACATAAACACGCTGTTGCTGAGTGTGTGTGTTGTCCCAGCTGTTAGTTGAACAGTGTACAGAGTGTAAAAAGACTGGGTCCCGCTGTGTTACTCAGGCTGCACTACAGCGTCTATTCACAGGCGCGATCCCACTACTGAGCGGCACGGGGGCTTTGACCTGCTCCGTCTCCGACCTGGGCCGGTGTACCCCTCCTTAGACGACCTGGTGGTCCCGGGCTCCCCCAGGAGCACCATATCGATACCGAGCTTAGTGCGGACACCCGATCAGCACAGTCCGCTGCAGCTCAGAGCTCCTGAGCTCAAACGATCCGCCAGCCTCAGCCTCCCGGTAGCTTGGATTACAGGCGCGCGCCACCGCACCCGGCGGGAGATGCTCTCGTTCATAGAGGTTTTGGGCTTTTGGACAAACGTGACGTCATCAGAGAGCTCGCTTCAGCCTCCTTCAATCTCCCTGAAGCTGTGACAAAGATGTAAAATGACAGTTAAATTATGATATAATAAGGTTTTAAAAGCATTTTAACCTTTTATGGAATCTAAACCAGGTTATCTGGTGATGTGTTGAGAGAGAGAGAGAGAGAGAGAGAGAGAGAGAGAGAGAGAGAGAGAGAGAGAGAGGGATGAACTGATTCGATTTTGGTGGTCACTGTGATGCCACATAACTCAAAATCCATGCGCGTGACAAAATTGCACAAACATGTCTAAAAGGATCAAATGATGAACTGATGACATTTTTAGATGTGAAGCATTCATGTTTTCACAGACATGGATGTTAACTGTAACTGCCATACAAACGCAAGCTGGTGTTACTAGTTTTTCCACTTAAATGCAGGTTTCAGCAGTGACTCATGTTGACGTTTGAATGTTGGATTACGCCACATTACACAGTCATCAGAGCTCCTTACGTCCTGCTAACAGTCACATTCACACCTGGATCAGAGGTTCATGATTTTGCTGAATTGACATGTTATAATTCTAATCATGGAGAGGACCATGTGACTCATCTGAGACACATGTATAAAAATACATAACCCTTCATCATAATTTTCCCCAAATTAGTAAAACAAGACTCTAGAGAACATTTTTAAACAATTTGGTTTGATGAGTTCAGTGTTCAAAGTTCTGAAATGGTTTCACAGCAAAGGAAGAAAAGTTAAATAATATTTTCCAGTTTGCACTGAGTTAAAACTACACATTTTACATTATGTAGACGTGTTTACTTCTGGTGAAGACTGAGGACTGGCGTGGTTTGTTGCCAGACCTGAAAAATTTTGGAAATTCTTTCCAACCAGAAGTCGACAGCTCCATATCCAGGGGTGTGTGGACACTGGAGGAAAATCGACAGAACCTGCTGACGTCCTAGTCTCCCTCTGGTTCTTCTAGCTAAGGATCAGAACACAACCTGGAACATCGGGGTTTGCTGAAGGCTTCTTAGGGGCTTAGAGCCAGGTCGCTTGTCATGCTTTTCCCCGGGGATTTGTGCTCCTGTCCTCCGGACGGACAGTCTGGTTCCACTGGATCATCCATTTTAGCACTAATCCATGTCAAAGTGGTGACAACACACTTTCAGCACATACACTGACACACAACTACGGGTTACATAAAAACATATTAGCAGATGCACCAATATGACCACAGATCCACAGTAATGAGAGCAAGCTGTGGAAATCTTCAGTTTAATTTAAATGTGTTCTCTGGTCATGTGACAGATGTGAAGATTTAGAGATAGAGGAAAGTGTTTGATTGGATGTGTAAGCTCAATAAAGAACAAGCAAACACACTAACCCTGTCCCAGGACAGTGTTCACTGTTGCACTTTCACTGACACCCAGTTCGGCCACAACATTTGGCCTCTGTTCCTTCCTGCACAACAAGAAGGTGTTTGGCGGCTTCTTTACATATGGGCGATAATCGTCTTGGTCTTCACGCCTCCTCCTTCTGTGGGAATACAGAAAAAAAAAAATATTGTAGAAAGAAAGAATAAAGTAAGCAGAATATTACCAGATATGCGCAAAATGCATTTTTGTTTGTGTTGCTTTGTGCAGTAAACCCATTAAAAAAGACTGATTATGATGAAAAAGATGATGGAAAGAGTTTCTTTGAAGATACAAACACAAGCTCAGTAGCTGGATACACTTGTGTGTGTTCGTTTGCATTATTTTTGTGTTACTTATAGCACTCCAACAGAAGTTAGGTTCTGGGATGTGGTTCAAACTGGGGACACAAACACACAGAGAGTAGGTGGTTGGACAAACTGTAGTAACTGACTTCAATTATAAGTCACTTCAATTTTAACAAAGTCCAATAATTATTAGGCATTGATCACTCAATACAATCAAAATATGCATCATAAAAATGAATTTAATTAACATGAAACAGTTTCATACAGAACAATAAAAATGAACATGAGTAGTTAAAACGTTATAATGCTGCACAATAAGAGCAAATGACTTGTAATTGGAAGTTATGTTTTGATCTTTTAAAATTTTAATTTCATTACATCAGTCTACATTTTCTTGATATTCTCATGTGTAACCCTTTGGGCCCTAGGCCTTTTTGGGTTATTTTTACTGCTTTTACTTTTAAGCTCATATCACAGTCATTATAAAGGCTACATACACATGCTATATCTTGTATATTTTCTTCAGGACAATCTGGGCTAACCAGATTTGCCATCATTTCATGTCCTTCTATGTGCCTGTATTTTATATTAATTTTTATATCGATGAAAAAAAACAAATCTGTGTGACTAAATTCTTACATTTTTATATATATCTCACCATAGCAAGTTGGAAATTGACATATTCTGCTATATATGAAGAGGGGAGACTCTCTGGAATCTGGCAATATAAGAACCATGATGGTGGGACATTCTGTCACTTCACAGCTGTCCAAAACATGTGGTTTG
>NC_065519.1:41408827-41432797 GCF_006386435.1 Epinephelus moara
TGGTAAGATACGATATTCCTCACTATATGAAGTGACTGATAACAAGATCTGTATAATGGATTGTAAAGAAATTCGTCAGGTTTTTATTTTGTAGACAGTTGATCTGGATTTGACAGCACAATGATGTGTGTGGTCCTGCACTTTCAAGTCATATGTGTGGCATTTCTGTGCGAGCCTGCACTCGCGAGTAATCCATCCAAGAGTAATGTGTGTGCAAAGCTGTATGAAAGCTCTGTTATACATCATTTTAGTGTAACTTTATCATTTTTTTCGCTGTGAAAACATTGGACTACCGACAAGTGCTTGGTCTTGTCGGAAAGCTGTGGTTTCGCTCACAGTCGCAGAGAAAATCGATAGAGAAGAACAGGTGTGAATTTGGACGCACTATGCGTCGTTCGGGCCCATAGGGTTAACTTGAACTTGAACATCATAATGATTTGTCTGAGGACTCTTCTTATCTGTATGATGCAATCCTCATGTGTGAAACTGAAGGAAACAGTTTTTCTCTCCTGTGAAGCACAAACGAACATCACACTTGATACATGCGGTGGATGTGTATCCATTCTTACAGTGCTTACAGCAGCCTCTTTTTTCAGCTTTCAGCGGCAAGTGTCCCATGTTGTCCCTGAGAACATCAGGAGGGGGAGCACTGTGGACCATCTTTATCACACTTGGGTACTTTATTCTCTTGCCTCATCCTTAGAGGGTCTGCCTCTCTTCAGGGTATTGGTTTGGATGAGAGAGGCTGCGAGCTGTGCCTGGAATCGCCTCCTGTTCATGACTTCCTTTTCAGGGATCTTCAGGGTTTTACAGTCACGCTTAAATTGCAGCCAAGCATTGACTACTCCAAGGATGATGGTGTGCCAAAAAATGTTCAACCAGCGTTTGGACCGGGAACAGCCTATTGGTTCGACAGCCCATTGGTTCGACAGCCCATTGTTCCGACCATATTAAACTCATTGTTTCGAAGTCCGTTCCGAAATCATCATGATGCCCTGTGGTTAAGATCTGGTTAGGTTTAGGCACAAAAACCACTTGGTTAGGGTCAGGAAAAGATCATGGTGTGGGTTAAAATGAAAAAGAAAGTGACAAACACATAAGCCGTGAGCCTGCTCCGCCTCAAGCCGGTCGCGGCGCACCATACGCCCGCCACGAGCTGTTCAGCACCGTGGACAGTCGGACTAATGGGATGTCGAACCAATGGGCTGTCGAACCAATGACATGGACCCGTTTGGACCTAATGTGGAACTTGTACTTGGCTGTAAAGGAATCCAGCAAATCGATCCCACCCATGAATCGGTTGTGTGTCTTCACAATGGATGGTCTGCTCACTTCAGTGAAGGACTTGGTCGATTTGTCCCACCAGGCAACCTTTTCGACTAGGTGTGGACCATCAAAAGTGGAGAGAAACGTAACTGACGGTTGTCATTCCACCTCACAGCACAGATGTTGTGATTTTGCTCCACTCTGAAGTCGAAGCTCCCTCTTCCTTGTTTTTTCAGCTCCTTCTCTTCCGCTAACCTGAGGTGCATTTTATTTCCATTATTTGTTATTAAACAGATAGAAATCAAATTACGATTGAAAATGATTATTTGCATTATTTCTGATGGTGATAGGTGTATGACAAGTACACCTGTTTTGAGGTACTTGTACATTACTTTACTGTTTCTGAGTTTTGCTGCTTTATACTATAAATAACTTATAAAAATTGTAATTTTCACTCCACTATTTGACAGGTATAGTTACTTGTTAATTTGCTGAGATATATTTTAAGTAGGAAACAGATGTTGACCTTATAAAACACAGTGCATAGACAATATGAGATATTTAACCGCTCAACACTAAAACAATGTCTTTATGGGTCAATGCTGTAGTAATAACATATTAATATTAATATTTTTCTGCAAGAGTACTTTTACTTTTGGTACATTATCCTCATATTACTCACAGTACTTATACTTATAAGCAAAATTGCAAATGCAGGACTTTGTGGTGCTGCTACTTTAACTCAAGTAAATCACTTTTTCCACCACAGTACTTCAGTACATTGTTATAATTATTGTGTATCTAATGTTAAAGGTATACTATGCAGGAACTGTCAGTAACTGTTTGCAAATACACTCCCCAGCTAAAGTGAAAGTGGAGGGCAACCCTAGATTACATTTGCTTTTGGAACGAGCCTTTTGCCTTGCGCTATTTAAGTATTATTTTTTGGTACTGTGTCTGCAATTTTATTTTTAATACTTTATTGCAATGTGTCTTCCAACATCTTACAAATATTTTGTACAAGTCATTACTAAGTCTATTGCATATCTTTAGGCTAATTAATACGTGTCTAATTCAGTATGTCATTTTGTGTATTCTGCTGTTGGGATGTAATTTGTTCCATTTCTCAAATTGGTCTCTAACAGCAAAAGTAAATTTGTCCATTATAAGGATATGCTCCTGGTTATCCATGAATTTAGTTTGGGTGGGTTAGGGTCAGGGTTAGGTCCTTGACATCTGCTGTGATTTTCATAGCTTCCTCTTGGGTGCATGCTGCTTACGTTGTGGCACCTGGTCAGCTACATTTTTTAACGTCCTGACCCCACCTGAGCACTCTGCCTAGGAACATCCTGAACACAGCAAAATAAAAGAACGGACAGACAGAGGGCAGAGTCTCTGCAGATAACTACACCGCCACACACTGAGAGTGGGTCATACCAGGTGATTTAGAGGGATTACTTTTGTTTGAGTCTATACAGTGTTTATCTACCTTTAACACCAGAGTTAACTTTCAGCACCACTTAAAATGATGTTAAACAGCACTGAGTGACAGCAGTTAACAGTACCTGTAGTAAACCTACATGGACGATGTCTCAGATTGTTCTGTACTGTAAAATGCTCAATATGGAATACTCCACGGGGTGGGGTGGTGGGGCAAAATTGTCCTCAAGGCCCAAAAAGGCTTGGGCTTGCCCTGATGTTGTGATCTGTTACTCTGACAGTGAGGCGTGGGATTACATGCCGCTTGTAAGCAGTGTAATCCCAGCTAATCTGGGATTCAGTTTTACTCTGCACTGTGGACACAACCTGAGACTGGAGAGGGCTGGGAATATGGAGATACAAAGTACCTGTCTGAGTATGCAGTTTCTCTGAAGAAGGATGTATCTGCTGGTCCTCATTCACATCTTGCAGTCCTCTCTGTCGGCGGTCCAATCCTGTCCAGCGTTATGTGTCTGCTCGTATGGGAACAGTGGAATAACAGAGCTCAGGTTGAGTGAGGCTCATTTCATTCTCATCGCTGTGTATTTGTGTGTGTCACTGATTTGTTTCTGTGGGAACACAACTCATTATGGCCTATTGTACTGACTACTGTACTCAAATTATGTTTTATGTAACAAACACAGTAATGCTGATTCAGCTAATGTTATATTTGATCATTTTGATGTCATGATTTGACAAATTGGTTATAAGTAAATATTTAGTGAATGGATGGTATCCATACTGCAGAAGGCAGGTGTAATGATATGGTCTGCCCTGTACATATTATGGATGCACAATATTGGTATCGGCGGATATAGGCTTTAAAATGAACTATTAGAATTGGCCAACATACTTTTTCGTATTTCGCACAATAAATAAATGTTACATACATTGAACAGCATTCTATTTCATGTCTCCATCTGCTGGTGGGCTATCACAATAAGAGTATGCGTGTAAAATATGATGTTAACTCCACTACAGAAGAGACTTGATGATCAATAAAATTAGGTGGGGAAAAAGTGGAGGGCCGGCTCAGGCTCTCACGTGTGGCGTTTGCATGTACTCTTATGTCAGTGTGGGTTTTGTACGGGTTCCCTGGCTTCCTGCCACAGTCCAAAGTCATGCAGCTTAATTGTCCATAGGCAGTGGTGAAATGAGGCTGAGTACATTTACTCAAATACTGTACTTAACTTCAATTTGAAATACTAGTACTTTGAGTATTTCCATTTTATGTGCCTATATACTTCTACTCCACTGCATGCCAGAGGTAAATATTGTACTTTGTATTCCACTGCATTTATATGACAGCTTTAGCTTCGAGTTACTCAGCAGATTTAGATTATTAATACAAATCAAGTAATAAATTACGTTATATTATTGTAGGGTTAGCAACCCACCAATATATGAAGTAATCCACATAGCTCCGCCTTCACCAGCTGCAACATTAAGGTGATGAACACATTATTGCATTATTATTTATATTCCATTAATATAATAGTGTATCATTATGAAATGGGACATTCTGCATAATTGGTACTTTAACTTTTGGTTCTTTAAGTGTATATTGATGCTAGTATTTTTATACTTTATTTTAAGACAAAAATCTAATGCAGGACTTTTATTTGTAACAGAGTATGTCTATACTGTGGTATTGATACTTTTACCTAGGTAAAAGATCTAAAAACTTTTTCCACCACTGCCCATAGGTGTGAATGTAAGTCTGAATGGTTTTCTGTCTCAATGTGTCAGCCCTGTGATAGTCTGCCAACCAATATCAGCTGGGATCGGCTCCAGCCAGCTGCAACACTGTAAAGGATAATCGGTTACAGATAATGGATGGATGGATAATAATGGATAACATGCACAGGGACAGGGTTGCAGTAATCTTGTTGCAGCCAAATTTAGTACAGGCTAACAAAAAAATGTATCATTCCAACAAGGATACATGTGTTGAACAGCAGAAAATGTTATATCATCATATACCGCTGATTTTGGATGAAAAGTTCAAAAGCAAAGTATTCCATGAAGGCTTGAGGCCAGGAGTAGTGCACAGTTTGTCTTGACTGTAAAAAAATAAATAAGTAAAAAATAAATAAATAAATAACTAAAAATGTGGATTTTTTTTTTTACCAGTGCCAGTGGTGCTGTAGAGCAATTGATGTTAGTAATGATTGGAGCCCAGAGAGAATCACTAGAGTAATTATACTATAATAATAATTATACAGGATTTTATTGTAATCCATTAATAAACTAGCAAATTCAAAAATAATAGAAAAGATGCATTATAAAGCTCCAAATTAAGAAAATACGTAAAAAGATAAAAGTGCCATTTTCTTATTTTGTTCTAAAAATTAAAAATTTCATTTTAGAATAAAATTGCAAGACGGATTTTTAAAAGATGCGTGTTCTGCCTTTATATTAATGATCCCCATTTTTCCTATTTAGAGACAGTGTAAGCAGTGTACCCTCTAAAAATAGGCCAAAACACACCGGCGGCAAATGCCGCGCTTAAAAAAATAAGCCCCTCTTATTTTTTAATGTATAACCCCACACTGGTGGTGGCTAGATGCACTTCAGAACTCCTGGATGAAGCGCCCGCTGCACTTTACGCAACTGTCCTATTTCCAGCCTTGCTGCCCGCCGGAATTTAATGCATTTTTAACGCAATTGCTTGTACATACCGGCTACTGTAGCAGTTCTTTTCCTCTGCTCCTGTAGCAGCTCGACTCCTCTCCTCACCATGAATGGATAAAGAGAACTAAGTTGCTGTTGCTGTGTCTCGTGTGACAAAGAATGGATGAGGAGAGACTCGTTGTTGAGGTAGAGAAATATCTTGAGCTAAATAACCCACAATTCCTTCATTATAAAGACAATGGCCAAAAAGATATTGCCTGGCAAGTCATAGCTCTGGAAATCAGCGCTTCAGGTGAGAAATCAAGTTTAATTAGGGGCTCTCCACACATGATTTAAAGCTAATGTAAAGGTGGAGGAAGTACAGATCTTTCATTAAAAGTAATAATAACTTTGCATCGTTGTCTGCTGACAAGCTGCAGTGTGACGTGTCCAGTGTGTGTTAGGGGTAGCGCTTGATGCGTGCTGCAGCGGCACTGGTGTTTTTTCAGCTTTAGAGTCCAACCACTGCTAAAGCTATGACCACAGAACTTAAATTACTGCTCAATGGCACACCAGTGGTGCACTTCAGCCTCCATAGAAGAGGGGGAATATGATGTAAAGAGGCAGGTTTTAAAATCAAAGAAAGGCTTTTTGAAATTAATTTCCAGGTAGGAAATGCATTCTGCATTTTTGTACATGCATGCATACATTTTGGTAATAAAAATAACTGCAAATTTGACAGATTTGTGGAACTTTAATCAATTTGTTATAATAAAAAACATCAGACAAACAAAATGGTGTTTGAGTATTTATGGTATTTGTATAATTTGTGTCACCTTTTCAGAATAAAAACCTAGAACACGATCAAATAGCGTGAATGACTATACTTAGAAATGACATGTCTTTGTGTTTATCTGTCCAAACTTCAGTCCTTACAGGTTTGTGTTTAACATCACAGGTTGGTGCAGTGCAGTGACCCTGGAATCTCAGCTGTTCCTATTAATGTCCCAGCTGATACAGTAAAACTGCGTTTAGAGAAGACCTTGATCTCCAGGGTGCCCCGGGCAGCCTTCTACAACCTGTCAGAGCTGCGTTTTTTGTGGCTGACCTACAACTCCATCACATCCATCCATCCCAGCAGCTTTGTTAACCTAAAGGCCCTGCGAGAGTTGCGTCTGGATGGAAACCTCCTGACATCTTTCCCCTGGGAGGGGCTCAGAGACATGCCCCGCCTCCAGACTCTGGGTCTCCACAACAACCGTCTGTCCAGTCTTCCTGCTCATGCTTCTCTCTTTCTTCCCAACATCACCTACCTCGACCTATCCAGCAACAGGTGTGTCCACTTCATAAAAATAATGGACATAGCTACCGTGACATCACCAGTTGGTTATGGACTCCTGTTTTGAACCCTTGAGTTTGGCATTTTGGCCGCTGCCATCTGGAGTTTCTTAGGCAGAAGTGACCATATTTGGACATCAAGGTGGAGCTAATCCTAACACTAGTTGCTAGCTTGGTAACTTTGACATTTTTCAGCCTGGACCTTATTTCCCCACGTAACTTGGTCAAAGAGACTGATGTGAACAAGTTTTGAAATCAGTCCAGTACTGAGCGAGCCAGCAGCTGCTCAGCAGGCTGCAATGGAAGCACACGGGGCAATTGAACACCATCACTGTATGTCCATTAAAAGTGGTTATTTTTGACACAGAGTGGCTGAGGTTGTTATTATAACTGTCTGAGGTGTCTCTTTACCTTCCACTTGACCCGGTCTGTTCGTTATTGCCCCATTAAGAAGAAGTCTCTTTCTGAAATATTACAAGATGTCACGAGATGTCGGTTGTTGCAGGAAAAGAACAGTGGAAACATGAGTGAGATTTGGAGAGAGTTCAATAACTAGAGTAGTTTACAGTAAAAGTAGTTCAGTGTTAGCTAAAAGATTTTTAATATCATGGATGATTATTTACCTGATTTTGACAATGTGGCTCAATGACTATGTGCATGAAGAGAGGATGGGGAGAGAGAGGGAGAGAAAAAAGGCAGCGGAGATTTTTATATTGCTGTCAACATTTTCATTACATCCTGCTGATGCTTCTCTTTGTTATTACACTGTCCTCTTGGCTACTGTACCACAACTTCCCCGTTAAAGGTTTTTTTGGGGGAGTTTGTCCTAAAGACAGAAGGATGCCATATGCTGTAAAGCCCTCTGAGGCAAATTGTGAATTGTGATATTGGGATTTATATTTATTATAATTGATTGATTGATTGACCTTCTTGATGTATAAGAAGGACAAATGTGGGCATAAAATACCATAAAAACATAGGCTGTATAATACCAAAGCATAAATATATTTTTCCACCACACACACACACACACACATACACACACACACACACACACACACACACACACACACACACACACACACACACACACACACTCTGTGGCAGAGAAAGTGTCAGCTTGTCATTTTATACTATGGATGTCAGCTGATGAAAATGGGTAATCAGTCTGTATAGATGTATTATCAGTGCTGAATCAGTTGATATTTTGCGCCTCCTAATCATTTATTGATTGATTGTTTTGCCATTATCCTGCTATGCTTACATGTGTAACGCTATGCAATGTAAACATAATTACTTTAGCTAATAGCATTAGCCTACCTCCACCCGTCACAGCAGGTAAATCCACTCTGGGAACAGCCCAGCCCAAGCTCTGGATTTCTTCTCCTCTTTGACAGGTAGTAGACATCCCGGATCACTGCAGGCCCACAGGTCTGCGTGCATAGTGTATGGACAGGAGTTTTACCACAACTTCAGAGCATCTATATCCAACAACGACTATTCTGTGTCAGCTGCTCCAGGTGTGACTCCTCATTTTGTTGGCACAGTCAGAAATGTGCAAACAAGAACCACTTTTTACAACACAGGCATTTTCCTCAGTGGGCAGATGGTCACAGCAACCCCAGGAACTCCACTGTCTCCCAGCTTCATGTCCTGCAGCTTGTTCATCCCCTGCTGTGTGTTTTTTTATTTTTTCATCTCTCTCTCTCCTCATCCATACTTCATCCATATACTACGACTCACATAAATATGGGCGGCGGTCAAATTTAAAAGCCTCATCCATGTGATTGATGTCAGTTAAAAATCAACCATGACAATAAATATCATTTAGATAACACTAAACTATGTTTACTGTAAACTAGTGTCATTACTATACTCCAGAACTCACACATATTTCCACAGTTGTTTTCCTGCAACAAGTGACATCTTGTGATATTCCAGAAGGAGACTTCTGCCTAACGAGACAATAACAAACAGACTGGATCAAGGGAAACGTAAGACACTTCAGACACTGAAGCCACTCTGTGGCAAAATTAACCACTTTTAAATGGACAGAAAGTGAAAGTGTTTAATTGCCTCGTGTGCCTCTATAGTAGCTTGTGCTGCGGCTGCTGGCCGCTGCTGGCTCCCTTAATACTGGAACAATTTCTTAATTTTTCAGGGTCCAGGTTGAAAAATGCCAATACTCATGCTAATTTTCGCTTGTGAAAAACAGGCTTGAACTATCAAACAACTGATTCAGAGGGTCTTTAAGAGCAACTGTTGAAGAAAACTAAAAATGATCCAATTAACTTTCATGAACTGAAAACACACTAAAATAGCAACAGCTACAGGTAGCTCTGCTCTGTGAGTCTGGGCTTAGCCTTGGTTATGTTACCTAAGCAGCGCTGTTGGTGAGGCCACAACTTGTCAACGGACAGCACCCACCTGTTGTGCACACAGTTGTCATGAATGGAAAAATTAGCTATAGAAACCAAAACAATTTTTTGTACCAGGCTGTAAATATGCATGTAAACATTTTAATATGGCAGTCTAATGACTGCTGTTGAAGCCAGGCTGAAGTGGCCTGTAGGAAATATTGATTGTTACATAATTTATAATTTATTCTGTGGCAGCATTTATTAAATAAATGCTCGCCGACATTCTCCACCATTTTCTATGAAAAGTTTGATTGATATGATTCATTTAGGGTTTGCATTCTCCACCATTGCATATGTAAGATTTGTTTGATTATAAACAGTTTATTCAGGTGCCTACGTTTTTCACCATGAATACTGTAGGGTTTGATTGGCTCAATATTAGGAAAAAGTGACGTTAATAAGAATTATTAAACATAACCACTTTAATTATTCGTCCAGCGATATAATTTCATAGTCAGACTAATAAAACCACACCTCTTGTTGATCAGACAAGAATGTTTAACGCACTTTGGGGAAATTATTAATTATCAATTGTCAATTCAAATAGAGCTCAAATAGCCAGGATCTTTGCACCCGTAAAGTGACTGAATGTAATCCTACAGAAAACCAAGACAACGACTTTATAGACAAACATTTATTCTAAACTACTGACACAGAAGACCAAGACGCAATACAACTAACAACAGACAAGACAATGAGTAAATGCAACTATGAGTGGAATGAAATGAATACAGCGATGCTAATGAATGAATGAATGACCAGAGTGAACCAGATGAAGCAGTGAGCAATGGTGAGATAATTATCAGAGGAAACTTTAACATGGACCTGTGAAAAGCACCATTCAACAGCTGAGAGGCATGGGAAGCAAAAAAGGAAACATCTGAAAACTTAGGGGAAATCCTAGTTTTATCTAATGCTCCCTACCATACTTATTAAACTACGCATCAAACCCCAGCACAGGAAAATTATGTTGTTTCACCTGAGTTGTAGCAGACCAGAAAGAAGATGCTCTGGAGGGGGAAGAGGAAAAAGCAGCGCTGCTCCTTGGTGTGAACCGCTCCTGGTGCTGTCCCACGGGGCAGCCTGCTCAGCTGGTCCTTCTCTTCTCCTCGGTCGAACTTCTTGGAGCCCTTGGGCACTTTTGGGCGTTCTTGAGCCCACATGGCAACTTTGGCTCGGGTGAGCTTGGCTCTCCATGTCGGTCATCTTCACACACCCAGTGTGGGCATGCAGGAGTCTGCCTTTCTTCAGTCCTGACCTTGTTGGTCCAGGACACAGGAGTTAGGCAGACCTTGTGGCATAAAGTTCTTTCTGTTGGGTTTTAGCATGTTCAGTTCTGCTCAGGATGCAATCAAATCGCCTTCTCAAAAGTTCTTCTTCAGGTTCTTTTTTTCTCTCCTTTTTTCTTCTTTAACTTCTTTAACTTAACAAGACAAAAAGTCTCTTCTCATCTTATAGTTGTTCAAAGGGGTTGAGACTGGCAGGCAGGCTCCGGCCTCTGTGCTGTGATTGGCCTTGCCAGCTGTCTGCCTCCGGCTGATGTCCAGTAGGAGCAGTTCACTGTCACTGGCGGGACATTTCACTCCTCCCCTCCTGTACCTTTGCTAGTTTAAAGTTTAATTTACTTTAATTGCTTCCTAGATAGTTAATGAAGCTTGGAACATTTCTAATGCTTCCATATTTACCAACGAGGCGCTGTCTGCTATTGAATGGTACCAAACACACATTGTCTGCAACAGGATATTACCAACTTATAAATAAGTGGTCAACAGACACTACTAATTCAGATTTAAATGTTATACATGGTGATCATGTTATAACATCATATATATATGTACATGTGTATGTATATGCACTGAAATAGAAAGAAAGGTGAAGCATAAAATTACAATCAACATGTTGGTTCCTGGAATCCGCATTTCTGTCTGTCCTCTTAAAAGACAACCGCAGGGAAAGGTGGGTGTTATTACATTAGCATACAGTACACACAGACGTCTGCACCATAGGGGACCTGGTGTCAGAGTGGCATCTCAACTTGAATCTTCTTCCTGGATAACACCAACACCAACATGTTAAATAATAAAGTTACGTTTGAAACACCTTTCAGACCATGTGGCTGAGTCTGTCTCTTTGTTTCGTTTCCAGAGTTTGTGACGTGTCGTAAACTCTCCAGCCACATCTGGTGAGGTGGAGAGCTTATCAGTTGAGTGTAGGTCCATCTTTGAAGTGACCCAGTGGTTGGTCACCCATTCTTCTCTGATGTCAGGATGCTGAGTAAAAGTCCATTAGTATAAATCCAAAATAAACAGGCTTGATCACCTTACAGGCCATTGAAGAACTGCAGTTTTTGGCACTTCCGTGTTGGCGTCATTTTTCAGCTGCGGAGGTTGCCACTTAGACCAGATGACACAAAAACATGTAGCCCAATGATGTAGGGTGCTACAGAGCTGTCAGTAGTATGCAATAGATGCGTTCAACTTTTCTCCTCTCCTCTCCTTTCCTCTCCTCAGGCTGACTATATTACCTGTTGAGCTGCTGGACCTGTGGTTTCCACTCCCAGGACAGCAGGGAGGACTAGTACAAAGAAGAGTTTTGGGTACAGTATGTTTTGCAGCCATGGAGGCACATTATGTTCTAATACTGTCTAAAGCAACTGCCCTTGATTTAACTCAACAAAGAAATGAAGATGCCCAGTGCCGTGCACAACCATTTGGCAGGGCAGGAGCTCAAGTCAAAAAATGGGCACCCTTTCCAGAAAAATTTACATTTACATTTATTTATTTATTTTTTTTACATTTTGTGTGCGTGCAAAGTGCATCCTGCCGGGAGGTTTCAATGTGTCTGCTGGCACCAGGAGGGTTCTGAGGCTTATGTACATACAATACATGTGCACACAGTAATGAGCAGGGGATGTCTGTCTAGCTTACATATGAGATGTTTCAGTATCTATACTATGTGCACCTAGCAGCTGCTACACATAAATATTAACTTTCTACATTTATCATTTCCTTAAAACAGGTAACAACAAAGAAACAGTGCCACATTGTGCACACTGTATTTGTCTATACAATGAATAACCACTCACAATAAACAAATCTTTACACAACATTTTAAAACACTATTCTTTGATTAAATAAACAAGTAAACCAACTAATCTACCCTCCAAACTACACACTTATCCGGTCAGGGGTCAAAAGGACACGTGCTTCAGCACTACTTGGGGTCTATCTCGTGCCTAAAGATGCCCAATGTGTGAATATCGTTCAGACAAATAGAGCTTTACTCACATAGGGCCAAGTCAAGATCCATGATGTTAAAGAGTTCCTTACAGAGTTATTTGGTTTACCTATCCATGTAAGCTATTAGCAGTCTGTTTCTTTTAACATTTGTTTTACTTTGCAACATGTCGTTATCAAATGGAACTCTTGACTCTTGAGACATCACTGTTCCCAGTTTTTATTGTGAAAATTTCTTTGGTAGAAAGTTGCTTCAAAGAACACCACTGTTGATCTGTACTGTAAACATGACATCTATTGGTCGTCTGTCAGTCCTGGAAGAGGGATCCCTCCTCAGTTGCTCTTCCTGAGGTTTCTACCATTGTTTTCCCTGTTAAAGGGTGTGCAGAGTTTTTCCTTATCCACTGTGAGGGTCCAAAGGACAGAGGGATGTTGTGTACTGTAAAGCCATCTGAGGCAAATTGTGATTTGTGATATTGGGCTTTATAAATAAAATTGAATTGAATTGAATTGAATTACTGAACAACCAAGCTTAAACCATAAAGCTGCTACTACATTTTTCCATCCAATTTACGACACAAATAAAACATGACAATTATGTGAATAACTTAAATTGTCCTGAATACCCAGGTCTTCATGACAACCCCTGGTTGTGTGACTGTCAGATCTCCATGGTGATGTCCTTGTCCATGTCCCTGGGGAGTCCTGTAGTTCTCATGGACCAGCTCCTGATATGCCGCAGGTCTCTGGGCCAGTCAGCGATGATGGTGACCCAGGCTGGGATGTCCCGCTGTATGAGGCCTTCAGTCCAGCCTGCAGCCACCAGAGTCATCTCTCCACTGGGCAGCAATGTAATCCTCCGCTGTGACGCCACCGGCTACCCAACACCAACCCTGACTTGGATCAAAACCTCGGCCTACACTGGTAAGTGATCCAGGATCTCTCTGGGGTGATGAAGGGATGTTACTACGATCTGAGCATCAGTCATGTTGTGATTTTGTTCTCTGCGCAGGTTGTTGCCAACAAGACATCCTTGAGAATTCTGACCAGCTACCCAGGAACTTGGAGAGCTGTAAGTGGTGCTATATTTTGATTTTTATAGCATACAGGGTTCACATTCATATTCACTCAATACCAGTGTTTCCTCTGTATTTGCTTTTCTGTGATTTTTGCACCAGTGACTGTATATAAAGATGGACAATGCATCTCCAATTCCTCACACTTCACAAATGTATCCCAGATACAACCACTACCATCTTGTGCTGATGACTTAATTCGGAGCTAGAGTTTGCATTGTAGCAGTCTCGTGGTATTGAGTTCCCGCCCATACACCTAACCAACTTATCATGAGCAGAGCCATTGATCATGAGCACACAAAGTGGCACACACAGCTGTCAATCACAACATCAAAACCACTGCTATTCATTCACACACAATTGCTGCATACATTTTAGATGTAATTTCAGTATACAGGCTTTACTCAAAAACTGTATGCAACTAAACAAAATGAATCCCAGTTGGCCACCAACATTGTTAGATGCTGATATTTGGTTGAATTTAAGTTGTGATGTCAGGTGGCCAAAATTCTATGTCAGGACAATGTCAAATGCCAAGGTCAATTTGATATAGAATGCTAACGACAGATGATGTTTATATTTTGTTAGTTTTAAGTTGTTACATTACATTTAGTTGTAAAGTATGAGGAACAATACCCAACACCTGCAAAATGTCATAATGTGAACATCCACGCAAGATAAAATTCTAATGTCATTAGACATTTAAAATACTGTCAACCCAATTTTCAATCCAACCAAATTTAAACGTCTGTTTGACGAAAGAGTCCAAAGTCAGTCTGATGTCATATTGATGTACGGTGCGAGCTGGGATAACTGAAATTGTTGGGGGATATCATTCTTTTAGAAAAACACAAATCTGATACTCTTGTCAAGGCCCAGGCAGTACTGCTGAAATGATTCATATCAGGTCTAGGGGATGTGACCACCACAGAGCATTATGGCTTTACTAGGTTTTAATAAGCTACAATGCAATGGAATGCCAAACAACAAGAAATGATCAAACCTTACATAAAACCTTGTTGAGCTTGGCTAGTTTTCTGTCGTTGCCTGACTCATTCCCCGCAGTGTCACTCACTTGACAGCATCTGGCTCTAGTCCTCTTCTTGATTTAACAACCGTTCACTAAGCTCAGCGTCACTTTAAGTGTAAGGAGCTAGGACAATGGCTTTAAATTTTGGCATTGAAAATAAAATCAAAAACACTGAAAACAAAGCTGAACTGAAAAAGGAAACACTTTGAAACACATTGAAACACTTTTATTGGAAAAAGTTGGCACTGCAAAAAAGTTCCACTGGAAAAAAGAATGCTATGATTTCATTCTACAAGTATTTTTTTTTCCAGTGACTTCTCTTCTGATTTGTTCTTCGTGTTACAACTTTTCACAGTTGTTCTTGTTTTCACTGACGGTGGCTTTCTTTTTTTTTTTAAAAAAACAAAACAAAACAAAAATTATATAGTGTTAGGCAGCTATCCTGCAGTGACTGGCTGCCTAGAAAACTCTGCAGCCTGATGAGGAGTTTCTGCTGTCACATAAAGTATTGAGTCATCTGCATACATTGACATGCAACTTATTTAAAGCATTCATTTATATGTGGTAAAAGCATAAGATCAAGGGGCCCAATATCAAGCCATGTGGTACATCCAATTTGTAAATTTGAAGTGGTGATTTCATATAATACATTTTTACACATTGACGTCTACATTCCAAGTATGATTTTAACCAGCTTACAACTTGTTGATTTATTTATTCATTTATTTATTCATTGTTTCATTTCTAAGGACTTCATGGCTTTGGGAATATTGCTTAGATTTAGTTGGATCTGGTCTCAAAGGTTGCCCATGTAAAACCCTAAGTCATACTTGGAAGAAAAAGACTGATACAGTGTGTTGAGAACTAAGATTGATCAACCTTTTATGTTTTAGTTATGCAGGAATCTCCTCGAGTGGGGGTTCGCTGGTCGATAATCAGCCTGAACGGGTTATCGTACAAGGATGCTGGTGAATATCGGTGCCAGGCACGGAACATGGCCGGAATATCTGAAGCCCCAATTAAACTGAAGGTGGTGGGAGTCACAAGACTGTCCCGTCTTCCAAAAAAGAAGCCCCAGAAGACTCCACCCAAATCACCATCAAAATACAGAAAGCCTAACCAGACTGCAGCTCCTACCAACACCCCCTCAATGAAGGAGAATCGGATACTCCAAAACATTACACCTTCTATTAACAAGACCCAGATGGCTCCTAATCTTTTGCCCAAAGTGTTCCCCATAGACAAGTACATTAAGAGACGCAAAATGAACTTAACAGATGCAAAGACATCTATCAAGTCTACATCTGAGCCTCCAAAAAACTCTACAACTGCTCTATTCTCAGAAACCCTTGTATGAGATACACTGAAGTTGGTCTGGGTCAGTTATTCTTTTGACTTCAACAATGGCATGGGATATTAAATAAAGCTTCACTGTTTGTTAACCTCTAGTTTTAGTGTTTCAGCTCTCTGGGGCCATTCTGCACTGCAAAATAATGCACAGTTTGATGATGTTGTTGAAATGTAACTTGTTTGTAAAAATAAAGTGTGTGATACAGGATGTCTGTGATGTCTAAAAGGATGTTTTGAAACCTGGAGTTCGGGTTTGCAGAAGAAGAAGTCTCAATTTGCCTGCCTGGAGATGCGATCCAGCTCACATCAGGATAAGTCCCCAACATGTTTAGAATTTATTGTTGTTGTTTTTTCATTACAGTCACTTATTTCACATTTATTATTTAATATTCTAGCAGGTTACCTGACCTCTCTTTGATGAAGCTGCATTCCTGAGCCAGGCCTACGGTCAATATTCATTCTCCCACTACGGTCTGAAAGTTGAAACCTTGGGTCTGATTTTTCACAAAAACATATATGTTTTCATAAACACCGCCACCAGAGACAGAGGGAGATACTATGTCTACTAATTTAGCTTCCAAATAAGCTCTGTGAGGAAACAGAGTAAGCAGAGAGGTGCTGTTCTCCATGAATACAGCCTCAGTGGCACTAAACATACCAACTGTACCTGTTGTACCTACCATGGTATGGTAGGTAGAACAGAGAGGAGAGGTGAACATGGGTTGCTCAGCCTTTAAGTGCATAATGCATAAAGTGTGTTGTTGAAAGAATGTAACACTGTAATTTATTAATTTCTTTGTGTGCAAACAGCCTCCTTAGAGGAGAGCAGCCTAGCCAATGGCCCCCAGGTAATTTGAGTTGAGCCCCCTGCTTCCCACCATTACCACTACCACTACTATTTGAACCAGAGGGCACAGATCTGGCCATTCTGCTGCCATATTCTCTTTCTCTCTCTGAATCCAGATTGTGTAAGAGAAAGTGCAAGAGATTACCTGCTGTGGTGAGCACTGGACATTTTCTTTTTTATGAGTTTACCTCAAAATGTAACATGACCAGTTGCAGTGTTAATTTTGACAGCTATTTTAGATTTAGTCTTGAGACAAAAATGCTTATTTGTTTTAGTGACATTTTAGTCATTTCTATCCTTCATTGTTTTAGTCAATGAACATTAATGACATTTTAATCAACTTTTAGTCGTTATGTTGTCTATATGGATTTTAATCTTTAACTAATCCAGTTAGGCAAAAATCATGTATCAGAAGTTCTTTTCTACAACTACAAATAATTTCTGCACACTTACAAACTGTCATGCCTCTAGCAGCGTTTGACAGGTTTAAGGGGTGATTTACAAGCACACACTTATACTGATCATCAATTGAAAAGCTCAACATCTCTGTATTAATGCTCTCAAAAACTTATTTGACACCACAAATAACTAATCTGAGACAACTAGGATTTGTACCCAGGTTCACTGTAAACTCTAACTCATTGATCTCACTGTTAAAGGAGACCTATTATGCTTTTTTCAGGGTCATGTTGATATAAATATGTAATATTGGGGTCTAGTGGAATAGATTTATGTGCTTTAATGTTCAAAACACACATTATATGTCTTGCATTGCTCACTGCTGCAGCACCTCTGTCTGAAACGCTGTGTTTGGTGTATGTCCCGCCTCCCCAGCAGCCCAGTCTGCTCTGATTGGTCAGCTCGCTCAGTCTGTTATGATTGGTGAAATGCTTAGAGTGTGTATCAGAAATGTCACGCCCCTTACCTTATCTGTCTTCACCTCCAGAGGCTGCCGCAAAACAACAACAGAGGCTAAGCTAACAATGGCAGCTGGCGGTTCATCAATTTGAGTGAAGAAACACGAGCCGATAGACTCCGAAGCGGCTTTGCAACAGCTGTTTTCAACCAGGAAGAGAATATGTAGCTGTCCTCGCGAACGCCTCTTTATAGAGATTGCAGACGTGTCGTCATCAATGACGTATTCCCCACGGTGAACGCAAAGCATCGCGGGACCTCGCATATACAAAGAGCAGAGGCGCCAGATGTAATTGAATCGACTGAGAAGAAGAAGAGGATTGAATCGAGTCTAGACTGCTGACTAACAAAATGCCGACTAGCTGCTGCATTGTCAACTGCCGTAGCCGTTCTCACAATCGCCATGGGTTAATCAAAGGATTAGGCTTCTATCGTATTCCAGCGTGGAAGAAAAACAGCTCAAGCCACGTCACGGAGGTCACAAAGAGGCGACGAATGGCATGGGTAGCAGCAGTAAGGAGACTGAACATTACCTTCGACAACACTCCACCACACATGGTGGTGTGTTCAAAGCATTTTCACAAAGGTAAGTTATAAATATCGTGTGGAAATAACCAGTGTAACTTGTTTAGGAAGGAAAGATGTGTTTTTACGCAGCGTTGCCTGCACATGTTCGTAGTTAGGCTAGCGTTAACTGTTAACCGGCATCACAACTAGACAAGGAGGTTTCTCAGGAAGTTACACACGTGTACTAATGAATAATCAGTTGAATTTGTTCTACATCTAAAAAGAAATTTATACGTCTTTGTGTTTGCAGGCAAACCAGCCTATGAAATGCTAGAGTGCGACCCTGACTGGGCACCTTCTCTGAACCTCGGCCATAGTGAGGTCAAAGCTACAAGCTCACAGGTTTAACCACCAATGCTCACAGACTTTGTGAGCATTGGTGGTTCAGTGGTAGAATTCTCACCTGCCACCCAGGAGACCCGGGTCCGATTCCCGGCCAATGCAGTAAGCTTAAACTGCTGTCTTGAATCGGGCCTTGCCCATAAAGGGGATATTTGTACTAAGGACAAGCAGTAATTTCTGTTCATTTGAGATAAAAGATGCTGTAGATTTGATTTGACTTGTGCAGTTTGGCAGCATTTAGTGCCTCTAAGGCTCAGAAGGTTGCATTTTAATCTCATAATCTGAAGGTCATGAATTCGAGTCTCACATGTTTTTTTGTCCTTGCCTGGAATTATCTGCAGTGAACTACACGTGTCGAACCCATGTTTCAGAGACACTGTGGCAGTTGATGTGAGCATTGTTGGTTCAGTGGTAGAATTCTCGCCTGCCACGCGGGAGACCCGGGTCTGATTCCCGGCCAATGCAGTAAGCTTAAACTGCTTTCTTGAATCGGGCCTTGCCAATAAAGGGGATATTTGTACTAAGGATAAGCAATCATGATTTGACTTGTGCAGGTTGGCAGCATTTAGTGCGTCTTAGGCCCTGAAGGTTGCGTTTCAATCTCATAATCTGAAGGTCATGAATTCGAGCCTCACAAGGGGTGGGTTTTTTGTCCTTGCCTGGAAGTATCTGCAGTGAACTACACGTGTCAAACCCATGTTTCAGAGACACTGTGGCAGTTGATGTGAGCATTGGTGGTTCAGTGGTAGAATTTTCGCCTGCCACGCGGGAGACCTGGGTCTGATTCCCGGCCAATGCAGTAAGCTTAAACTGCTGTCTTGAATCGGGCCTTGCCCATAAAGGGGATATTTGTACGAAGGACAAGCAGTCATTTATGTTCATTTGAGATAAAAGATGCTGTAGATTTGATTTGACTTGTGCAGTTTGGCAGCATTTAGTGCCTCTTAGGCTCAGAATGTTGCATTTCAATCTCAGAATCTGAAGGTCATGAATTCGAGTCACACACAGGGCGAGTCTTTTGTCCTTGCCTGGAATTATCTGCAGTGAACCACACGTGTCGAACCCATGTTTCAGAGACATTGTGACAGACTTTGTGAGCATTGGTGGTTCAGTGGTAGAATTCTCGCCTGCCACGCGGGAGACCCGGGTCCGATTCCCGGCCAATACAGTAAGCTTGAACTGCTGTCTTGAATCGGGCCTTGCCCATAAAGGGGATATTTGTACTAAGGACAAGCAGTCATTTATGTTCATTTGAGATAAAAGATGCTGTAGATTTGATTTGACTTGTGCAGTTTGGCAGCATTTAGTGCCTCTAAGGCCCTGAAGTTGCATTTCAGTCTCATAATCTGAAGGTCATGAATTCGAGCCTCACAAAGGGCAAGTCTTTTGTCCTTGCCTGAAATTATCTGCAGTGAACTACACATGTCAAACCCATGTTTCAGGGATACTGTGGCAGTTGGTGTCGGCATTGGTGGTTCAGTGGTGGAACTCTCGCCTGGTATGCGGGAGACCCAGATCTGATACCAGGCCAATGCAAACTGCTGTCTTGAATGGGGCCTTACCCATAGAGGGAATATTTGTACGAAGGACAAGCAGTCATTTCTGTTCATTTGAGATAAAAGATGCTGTAGATTTAACTTGACCTGTGCAGTTTGGCAGCATTTAGTGCCTCTTAGGCTCAGAAGGTTGCATTTCAATCTCATAATCTGAAGGTCATGAATTCGAGTCTCACACAGGAAAAGTTTTTTGTCCTTGCCTGGAATTATTTGCAGTGAACTACACGTCTTGAACCTGTGTTTCAGCGTTACTATGGCAGTTGATGTGAGCATTGGTGGTTCAGTGGTAGAATTCCGCCTGCCACGTGAGAGGCCTTGTTTTTGATTCTCAGCCAATGCAGTATCCCTTTGTTTGTTTGTTAAAATGTGATCAGTCATGCTGATTCCATGGCTGAGCCTGGCAGTGAAAGAGAGCACTCTGATTGACACTTCAGCCCTGGGCATGAGAAGAGAAGTGAGTAAAGTAAACAAAAAGCTTAAATCAAGAGGAAGTGAGATTGAAACAGACTCCTTATACTACTGGTTATACTGGTTATACTTGAAACAAACTGGTTATACATGCTAAGGCACGGTCAAATTCCTTTGTACTTTCTACATCAGGTTGTGTTGTTAATGTCCCAACTGACAAACTGGCGTCCCGAATCCATCCTGTCGAACTTCTGGTCTCCCTTTTTGAATTACAAGTACAGACTAACGCCGCCTGCTGCTATGGAGAGATGTTTCCTCTCACTCAGGTGCAGAATGTGTTAGTTGGAAGTGGCAGTATAGCAATATGCGGGGTGAGACTGAAACAGTGTTTTTCTTTAAACAAGAAAAGACATAACTTGTACGCATTACATTCAATACCAAATTTCCAGTTAGGCAAGTATAATTAAGAAACAAAACATTTGCACTTCCTGTCGGGGAATGGAAGCCCAATCTCACGTGTGAGAGGCGGGGATACTCATCACTTTACTAACTAGGAAATGTCAGTTGTTGCTGAGGTCTCCATGCGGCAGGCCAGGGTTAGATTCCTGGTCAGTGCAACACCACCGTGTTAGACTGGTATTGTAGTGTTAAGAGGGATTTATACTTGTGGGGCAGACCCTATGCCGTAGCCTACGCACGTGGCCTACGCCACTGTGAGCATTTATACTTGTGCGGTGGTGTGTCTGTGTCACTCTGCAGTTACACCTCCAAAATGCTAGTGGGTGTGAAGTGCTGTTAATTTTTAGTTGATTCAAAACACACCCCAAATACACATTTAACATGGCTTAATAGCAACATTTTCAATCCCAGGTACACATATTGGCTTCATTATAACTCGCAGCATTCACAGACAAAGCACTTGTCTTTTGCTGGACACATTTTCCCCACTAATACAATGTGCTAATGTTTTTAGCACCAGCCTATGGCATTTTACATTGTATAAAGTAGACTCATCAGTGCTGGGGGTAATGCATTACAAAAGTAATGCGTTACATTAATAACCAAGTAAAATAATGTGTCATTAACAGGATTTCAGGTAATATTACATTTACAATATCACGTAACGCTTTGCCACCCAAAATAAAGTGTTTATTGTTTTCTTGTTTCATTCATCCACACTGACCCACACCACTCCACTTCCACCACTGCGCCACCAGAAAAATATCATACAAAGGTTTTTGTGTCTCGTCATCATAGACTACATTATAGAAGGGTGCTGGTGGTCAGCACACTTGGGTCATGCCATACTATGCATTATCATGTTCGGCATGTTAACATTAATACAACTGCAACGTCTAATGTATCCCATTCTGCTTTTGCATCCTAAGGCTGCTTGAAAGCAACAGGGATAAGGAGCAGCAGGCCTCTGTTTTTTGTCCTTGTCACTATGTTTGGCACATCTGTGTGTTGTTAGTATGTTAGTATGTTTTCATTCACTTCCCCTACAACTGCAGAACAATGCCGGCACACAGTCCTGTTCTTATGCATACCTCTCTCTCTGGTACTGTTATATGTGACTGGCACAACGGGAACTGTAATAGTAATATGTAATACATTACATCTTGAGAGTAACTTGCCCAACACTGGCAATAATGTAGCTTTTAAGGGAGGAAGCGTTGTAGATGGTGGCGGTCTGTGAGGCCATTCAATACATTGTGACATGACGGATGCACGGACGGAGAATGCTTTTACTATATAACCGATTCCTTTTGTTCCACCAATATTTAAATGTCTTTGTCGTCTCCTACAGTCGTGTCTTGCTTGAACTGTGCTACAGTGCCCCCACCATCTCTGATGGTACTGCTCTGTTTTGTCTGTATGCTGAAGCTTTCAGAAACAGGCACAGATACAGACAAAATATATGCAGAGAGCACAGAGATAGAATGCTCCGTCTGTGTCCGTACACACATCTAACATTGTGCATATTGTAGCCCTAATCTACAGTACACTGTAATCTCCAAGTGAAGGCCACAAGCCAAAACTCACTGGTCCCACAACAAGTTATTCTTTTAATTACAAGTGTTGCTGGAGTTTTACCCCAAACAAAGGGGAATTATGTCATATAATCACAAATACAGATGTTGATCCTATGTAAGCCATAGATTAATAATAAATGCCAGTCTATACTGGCTGAACTTATAATTCAGCCTTTGGCTTGAGCTAGAATTAATATCCAGGGTTACCAATACATGTAATGTTTGTCAAGACCAAAAATACATTATGTATGATGATAACAAGCTCCAGCTGTTCAGGACATTCCCTACATTCATCCATAACTGCACAACAATGGGATATTACACAGGCCAAACCAGATGTCCTCCTAAAAGAGCAAACCAGAGCTGTGTGGTGACATATAAATCAAAACTAATCGCAACCACCAAGCCCAATGCTCCTCTTGAGGTAGTCCACTGTGGATTTTGAGATGTCTTTAGGATCACTGTCCTGTTGTAGAAGCCATCTCTCTTCATCTTCAGCTTTTTTACAGATAGTGTGATGTTTGCTTCCAGAATTTGCTGGACTTCAACCAAATCCATTTTTCCCTTTTTTTCTCCAACATATTTTTGCTCATTGTGCCCAAAAAGTTCTATTTTAACTTCATCAGTCCACAGGACTTGTTTCCACAAAGCATCAGGCTTGTTTAGATGTTCCTTTGCAAACTCTGACGCTGAATTTTGTGGTGAGGACACAGGAGAGGTTTTCTTCTGATGACTCTTCTATGAGGTCATATTTGTACAGGACTTGCTGAACAGTTGAATAATGCACCATCACTCCAGAGTCTGCTAAATCCGCATGCAGGTCTTTTCATTTGTCTTTCTAACAATCGTACAAGCGGCTCTCTTGGAAGATTTTTTTTATCTGCCAGACCTCAGCTTGACCTCCACAGTTCATGTTAACTGCCATTTCTTAATTACATTACACCTGAAAACACTTTGCTATCTTCTTAAAGTCTTCTGCTGCTTTGTGGGCATCAGTTATTTTAGTTTTCAGAGTGCTAGGCAGCTGTTTTTCAGAGTGCTAGGCAGCTGTTCAGAGGAGCCCATGGCTGCTGATTGTTGGGACAAGGTTTCAGAAGTTAGAGTATTTATAAAGCTTTGAAATTTGCATCACCTGGCCTTTCCTAACGATGATTGTGAACAAGCCATAGCCCTATCAAGGTAATTAAAGGGCCAGTGTGTAAAATGGGTTGAAAACTATGGGGTGCCGTTTGTAAAGTGTCTCACGCTGAAAATAACATCAACATTTTGCCACATTTAGCTTCAAACAATGTTTAAAAAAGTATTGTGAATTTTTTAACGTCACCTTTTACCACATTTACAGCAATATTCGTTAACTTAGAAATATATTAAATAGTTAAATCTAAATATTAAATGTGGCACCTAAATGTTAAATGTTAAATCTAAATATTAAATCTAAATCTAAATCTAAATATTAAATCTAAATCTAAATGCTAAATATAAATATAAATA
>NC_065519.1:41434884-41435009 GCF_006386435.1 Epinephelus moara
TTTTCACTACTCTCTATCGACGAACTACTAACACTCTCTGCTGTTTCCTCCTCCTTCTTCCTTCCTTCCTCTGTCTTCGTTGGTTTATTTATACACGCGAAACGCGTTCTCTGGCTGGCTGGATT
>NC_065519.1:41435018-41447088 GCF_006386435.1 Epinephelus moara
AAAAAAACTTTTCACTACTCTCTATCGACGATCTACTAACACTCTCTGCTGTTTCCTCCTCCTTCTTCCTTCCTTCCTCTGTCTTCGTTGGTTTATTTATACACGCGAAACGCGTTCTCTGGCTGGCTGGATTGTCCGCTCGGGCTGCCGTACATACATGGCGGCGCAAGATGGCGACCTCTCTAAAGCAAGGCCCTTGCTATATATATATATGTAAAAGCATAACTATAAGGCTACGAAAACCAAACGAATTTTATTTTATAGCGATAATACACTTATATAAACATATTAATGGGTAGAATATACAGATTCAGATTCAGATTTGACAATAAACCATGGCAAATATTACACACTGGCCCTTTAACTATTATCAATAAACAAAATTTTGACCATGCCACTGTATGTATGGACAAAGACATCAGCATAGGAAAATAAACATCAATTCACACAAAAACACATTCATTCACACTGCTCAGCTGAGATTCTTAGAAGGACTCCTAGAAGGCAGACTGATAGAGCTGGATGGATGTTATATGTTTTCACCACAAGAGAGCAATGAAGCCTCTCTGCTGGTCTCTCACACATCCACGGCAGGGGAACAGGTACACACAGACTCACTACTTATGGTCACTTGGTGACACCAGAAGCAGATGCATATTAGAGTTAAGGATGCATATTTACTTTCCATATGCTGTTTATACATGGTTGGGTCTTCGTGGAAAATATAAGAATTTTGAATGATGGCATTTTTCATCTTAATGTGTTGATTTATAGAGCAGATGGCTGTTGTTAAGTGCTGATTAATACAGCTGGGATGCATTTGTGAGGGTGATCTATCATGTGTCCTTTAAAAACCTTTTTCTTCCCTTTTCGTGCTGCTGTTTGATCATTTTTCTGAAAGTGCTGCATCCAGACGATAATGGTTTGTCCGTTGACCTCTGGGAGTTCTTTGCAGAGTGGTGCTTTTAAGTCATCTTATTAACTGTCTGATATAATTTATTGTAAACAGCTTCCTAAATAACCAGACCTCTGTACTAAACAGTGACTAGATATCTAATGTCCTTGTATCCAAAGGGCTACAGAAAGAACAAACATCATGTTTATCAATACTTATTTCAGATATTAATACATCAGTGCTTTTTATATGTGTTTCAGCTGTCTGCTCCTTTTTGAAAGTAAGCTTTATTGCAAGAAAAAACACAGGGTTAAACAACATGATGTGACTTGAGGTGGTCCTGTTGATGTTCTGAAAACATTTGAGGTGAGAAATAGGCATTGCAGGAGCAGAGTCTTGGTTTATATTTGATTAGCATGGCCTGGTTTTACCATTTAATCGGACTTTGGTCTGAGTTTGAGAAATAGAAAGAGAGGGGCAGGTCTGTTTATTGATCAGCTTGTCTTTGTGTTTGCAGTGGCGTCATGGGTGGCGGACAATTCGAAAATGTTGAAGTACAGCCTGTAGTTTGAGCAACAGCCCGAGAGAGGCAGCAAAACTACATCCTTTGACACAACCACCACAAAATGACTTGTTCTACTATCAAGATTTAATCCATGCCGTCCAATAACATTTGGAAAGTCTAAAGCCCAGCTCAGACCAATGATTGGCGACGAGACAAAACCATGTTAGAATGTTGCAGAGAAAGGTTGCAGTAGTGTGAACTGGCTGGTCTCAGCTCATGTCAAGGTGGCTGATGGTGTCACCTGCAGCTCAGCTGGTCAAACTGACGGTTTGCTGGTTTTAGAGTGTAAAGCTTCACCTGTTTCTAAAGCCAGCTGGCTTGTAGTAAAGTCCGCTGGTCAAATCAAAATGACCGCAAACAGCGTGTTCGCTTGCTGCCGCAGGTGCTCCATCCCCACCGAGCCCTCTGTTTCTGTCCTCACAGTGTGCCGGTGTCCGACAGTGGGTCGCTGCTGCTGCTCGCTGTATGTGCTTATGCCCCGCCCACACACATTCTCACCGACTGATTAATTGGCGCTGGTTATTTACATTATTGTGGCATACTGATAATGAAAACAGTCCATCTGATGCTCACTACTACAATGCAACTGTAGCCAGTTTCTCACTATCAGTATCCTCATTCATATTTTAAGAAGCTAAAAATTATATTCAGCCACAAAATGAGCCTGAAAAGCTGGAAATCAGAACGGAAGTACAGAGAGTTGTTGACTAGAGATAATACACCATGTCATCTGGTTGCACTGGTGTGAACCAGCAGGTTTTTACAACGTTGCAGAACAGTGCGTTGCAAGTAGTTGCCTGTTTCAGCTCATCTTGTCAAGAATCTTTAGTCTGAACTGGGCTTGAAAGAGCCACAAGATTAGATTATTTTATCCCCACTCAAGTTAGCAGGGCGCAAAACCAGAAGTCAGGCTGGTGGAGGTTGGCCGCTTGAGCGTGCTCGACCATGCTCGGTTGCTGTAAGTCTCTAGCGCGCCTGTTCTATGAGCCCAATGATGCAGAAGCAGCGCTGATTCTCTGGGTAATGTCATACTGGGGACATAGAGCAATTTTGGCTTAATGTGCCACTGTGCAACTCTCAAAGGAATGAGCCCTGCCAGCAATGCTGTATCCAGGTCTCTTTATACAGTGGTTCCCAAACTGGTCCAGCCACAGGGTCCAGATTTCACTTCAGTCATTAGTTCAGGGTCCACACAGTTTAATATATTCAGCATCATACCTGCTTGTCACCATGTTGTTGAGCTACTTTGTTGCCTCTGTCAAGCATCTGTCCATTAATCACTCACTCTAGAGTAGGAACCGGCACTTCAAAATAAAAGCTCTGGGCTGGAAATTAACTGTAATTCAAAACAAAGTGTTTATTACAAACTTGATAATTATGTTTGTGAGTCATTTGCTTTCCATTCAGAATGGACCTGTGACCCACTTTCTTAATACATCCATGGTGGTGAAAACAACAAGATCTTACTGGCCCTTTGGTAAAACTTTAAATCATATTGTCAGGCTGGTTGATGATGTTAGCTTCAACTTAGATCATAAATCAAAACATTTACTCTGTTAACTCCTCCCCATTTTCATAATGACTACTGTCTTGGTGTTGTATTTCCATATAGGTAATCCCAAACTCTGATTCTTCTGTCAAAACACCATATTGGGTGAACCTGCACCCTAAGCCTGCAACACCACTGAGGGACATCAGCATGTAACATGTATCCCACCTGTCACACATTACTGTGACTTCCTGTACATTTGTGCGCTACTTGAATCAAAACATCTCATACACTGGCCATAAAACATATTTAGTTAGTATAGTTAGTTAGTTTGTTGAAAGGTATCTGTGCTCTGCTGGCGAAAATATGAAATACTATGTAGTGTTCTCCCAAAAATAGGGGGATATCATGTTTGACTGCAGTGCCACGTCATATTGTTAAATGTTTCACCATCTTTATAGACTTGCTTTCATGTGATGTTGTCTTTGAATTGTTTTTCTTGTGTTTATTGCTTTAAATGTTTTTATTGTGTTTATTTTTATTGATATGGTTTTATTGTTTTTATTTCTACACCCTTATCTTTCATTATCGTGTCTTCTCTCATTGATGTTTATGCATCTTCTGTCCTCTTGTTTAATCTTACCTCATCTAAGGCCAAGCACATTACTATTTGGGTTTCTGTTGTTTTATTCTCCTTGGGGTGTCCGGCTTCTGCTGTGCTCTTTCTATCAAAGCCCTTTGTAAACTCTGTGTTTAAAGGTGCTATACAGATACATATATTATCATTATTATTATTAATATTATTATCATTATTATTATTATATGATCACACATTTTGGTTTTGATTAAAGTCATTTTGTTAATTTGAGGACAGATATATGTAACAACATTTTCTGAATGTCAACAGGTTCATAAACAATTGTTTTTTCTACAATGGAACTTTCATGATTATGGACTAAATCACCAGGGCTCAGTTGTTCAGCAATGTAATCTAGGTCAATCCCATGTTTTGCGATCCAGGATCAGCAAATCCATTTTTCTTTAGTACCTGTTTTTCAAAGCAACATTATATTGGATCACCTTGATCCAGATACGGACTTTTCAAGATTACCAAATCCCGATAATCAGTGCTGAACGAGTGCACTGTGTATCACAATGTAGGCTACTGGCTATGTAAAGAACAAGTAGAATAGCCAGTGTGGGATCACTATAAGTTTTTTAATTGAAGAGATAGAGAACAGCATGAGGGATGCAATTGTTAAAAACTATTTTAATGTCCCCCTCTTCCGCTCTGGATCTGGAAACCCCACAGGATCTTAGCTCTGTCATTCTCAACCACCTTAGGAGGTGTCCTCCATTCTGACCTCGGAACCTCTGGCCCATACCCAGTGCAGATGTTCCTGTACACTATGCCAGCTACTTGGTTATAGCGTTCCATGTACGCTGTTCCTGCCTGCATCTTACACCCTGCTATTATGTGCTGAACTGTCTCAGGAGCATCTTTGCACAGCCTGCACCTGGTGTTGTAGGCCCCTGCTTCTATTGATCATGTAATTAGTGCCTATTCTTGTGCCGCCATGATTAGTGCTTCTGTGCTGTCTTTCAGTCCAGGCTTTGGCTCCAGCCACTGGTAGAATTTCTTGATGTCGGCCACCTTTTCAATCTGTCGGTGGTACATGCCATGCAGGGGCTTGTCCCTCCATGATGGTTCATCCTCCTCTTCTGCATTCTCAGGTTTCTGCTGCCTAAGGTATTCACTTAGCAGCTCATCTTTGGGGGCCATCTTCCTGATGTATACTTGGATCTTGTGGCTCTGATGCTCACCAGTCCTTGCCCCACCTTGCTATGCTTAGTGTACAGTCTCAGGGTGCTGGACTTGGGATGAAACCCTCCATGCATTGTGAGAAGCTTCTTCGTCTTGATATCAGGCCTCCTTCTCCTCCTTTGGCCAGCTTATTATACCAGTGGGGTATCTGATGACTGGCAGGGCGTATATGTTGATGGATCGAACCTCGAACAGCTGACTTTTCAGGACCTGCCTTACTCTTTGTTAGTATTGGACACTGGCTGACTTCCTTGCCGCTTCCTCATGGTTCCCATTTGCCTGCGGGACCCCAAGGTATCCACAAGCCTCTTCTCCCATATGCTCTTCCAGTATTGCTCAATATCAGCCACAGTTTGCTGTAGCTCTGAGAGTTGACTAACCTCTTTCTGTGTCACCTTGATCTTGGCCTCCAGCCTCCTTCTCCATGGAGGGTAATGCTCTTTATGTGTTCATCTTGTAGCCAAGAATCACTAGGATCACTGTTGCTGTAGTGATTCATCTCAGTTATGGTCATAGGGGGGATAGTACGTAGTACTGAATTCACATCATCTAGCAGACCTTTAGAGGCTAATTTGTAGGGAAAAATTACCATGGCTAAGTGACCTTGGTAATCAGCTTTGGGGGTGCCGAGTTTACAGGTTATTCAATATTCTCAATCTCAGGTCATTTGCCCTTGCTGTAAGAATCTGTGTCATAAGGGCTTGGGGCCTGGTACCCAATCTCTGAGTGTGGGGATGATGATGACATCCCCTCTTTGACCTGTCGTTGTGGCTCCCCCCTTGCCGTAGCATATGTGTTGTACCTCATCAATCTCTAGTTGCGATAGCAGTTGCTGTTTGTGAATGTTAGAACACGGGGCTAGGAGTTGTTTCTTTGTCAGCCTAAATGTTGGGTTTCAAAACATCTATATATCCTACATCCCCTGCATGTAAGCCCTCTTGCTGGGGTTAAGGTGCGGACACACCAAACCGACATCAAAGAACTAGCGGCGACGAAAGCCAACTGTTGCGTCGTCTACGTCGCCTCACGTCGATAAACCCGCTGCTTCTTCCCACTTTAACCTGAATAACAAACCAGGGCTCGGTGCTCCGGTTGGATCCAAACGGAGAGCAGGGGCTAGCTCAGAGACTAGCGGAGGCTAACTGGCTGTGCTTCCCTCCAGTCATGCTGCGGCTAAGCTCCACTAGCCGCTCCCAGCTAGCTCCGGTTTGTTATTCAGGTTAAAGTGTGAAGAAGCAGCAGGTCTGTGGGGCAGCTGAGTGAAGTGGAGCCTGAGGAGGAAGCACCGGTTAGCCCCGGTTTCACTACAGGCAGATTCACTCGCTACAGGGGCGAGGAAATAAAACCTGAACAGCCAATCAGAGTGATCTCTCTCACCAACAAGCTCCGCCGCCGATTCAGCATGCTCAATTGGCCGAAAAGCCACCAACGCCAAAGTGCCTACGGTGAAAAAAAATAGGCCGACAGACGCTCACCGACGGCCCGACTTTGGTCGACAGCCGACTGTCGGCTTGGTGTGTCAGGGCCTTTACTTGTATAGTTGCATTCAAACAGTTCCATATTCTCTTCTCTAGTCCATCTATGTCTTGCAGTAGTCAATTTCTCATCAGATTGCCCTGGTTCCCCATCACCTGACGCAGACCTTGTTGGCCCAGGCGACATCTGAGCCGGTATGACTCTTGTTTTTGCATTTTCACTCATCCTGAGGTAGGCTGGCAGCATTATAGACCTTGCCTAAGGGTCCAGTCTGGATATGTGTTACCTTCCCTGACCAGGATTCGAATCCCGATCAGCCTTCTGCTGGGATCAGGATAATCCTGATCATTTTGGATCAAAGTGATCCCAATCCTACTAAAATGTTTTAAACAATACATACTGAAGGTTTGGTCCAGATCAAACCAAGACTGGATGACACGGTCTAATAAGATTTCAGAATCCTTTCTTTTCTTCTGAAGATTTGATCCAGTCAGATATGTGAAATCTGATCAGATTATTTCTGAACATCGAGGCGATGGTAGATCAGCAACCTCTCTGTTTTGCACAGTAAAATTGCTGTTTTTGTCAATGGAGTCTGGTGGCTTTGAGATAACGGCTTTAGTTCTCTGTCGGAAAGGACTGTCTTGCAGCAAGGTTAAGATGCTAAATTTTGTAAACATAGCATACACCTAGAATGATTCAGATATTTTTTTCAGTGGGCTCCTTTTTAGATAGATAAAAACTAATTACCTGAGGCATCGTTTGCTCAGTGCAGTTCGATTTTATGGTCCTAACGTGGGTTTTTTTGCCCAGAAGTTTTTGTAAATTAACATTGTGATTTGGTCTATAGCCAAGATTTATAGTTGATAATAAAAATTAATAAGCCATCCTTTGATTCCTGGTTCATAAAGTGGTTACGCAGACAATGGTGACCATTTTCACCAGGCAGGAAGTGAGACTGGAAATGTTACCATGTACCATATATTTTTGTGCTGTCAGCTTTAGGTTTTTGTTTTTTTTTTTGTTTTTTTTTTTACTTATGTGCAATCTACAATACAGTGGATGTTGCAGTTTCTTTATAGTCATTAAGTTAGAGTGAAAGATGAGGCCGTTTGGGCTCCAGTGTCCTTGACCTGTCACCATCATCACTACAACTCTCAGTGTGCTCCAACGAGTGCTTGTAGGATGGTCACAACATCTGAAACCCCGTCGCCCAACTCCTGTCCCATGTTCCAGGCTGTCCCTGGCCTTGATGCCAGTTTTTTCACCCTGCCCTCAAGTCTGGCTGTTCTGAACAGGTATAAACACCTTTGCTTTTCAAGCATGACCCAGCCTTAAAACGCCGGGAAAGATCTAGATCAGACATGACCAAAGTCAGGCCTGAGGGCCTATTGTGGCCTGATTTTAAATGGTCTTTGGCTTGTTTTCCTAAATATACTTTATGTGGCTTGCCTCACAATGTTGGTTAATCAAGTGAGTTCACTTTGTATTTTTTCTTGATCTCACAATGGTAGTGCTATCAATCAGTTTGTAGACATACACCAAGTAGGAACCTAACAGGAGGAACTAATCTGAAAAAGCAAACAAATGGTTACCTAGCATTTCCATTTAGGTAGCAGACATGGACACAGCAAAGAAGCGTAAAGTTGACAGCAAGGGCCATCACTTCCTGGAGTGGTGGAAAGGTGAATCCTTTTTTACTGAAAGACAAAACAGTTGTGTTTGTCTCATTTATATGTGATTTTTTTTTGAATAACCTGTATGTTGCTAGATGCAGCTTGGCCCAAAGTATTTTCACATTATCTAATCTAGCCCTATTTAAAAAAGGTTTGGACACCCCTGGTTCAGATAAAAGGCCCAGACATGTTGAATATGAAGATTGTTTTCTTGCTTTTCTTTTCTCAAGGTGGAAGTTATTTGTCTGTCATGCAGATGTGTAGTGAAGGTCAGGGATGACGGGGCTGTGACATTTATGAGGGTCTTATCTCTGGAAACTTGTAAAACAATAAAGATACAATATGAGGAAAAAGCTCAGGGTCAGAATGGTTGTATAAGCTGAGCAGGTTTTTTACTTCTGTAACTAGGAGCCGACCCATTTTGCAACTGTGGGGATCATCGTGTACTATGTCAGTTTTACAGCAGTCTAAAAGATTTTCACATTGTTGCGTAAAAGAGGAAATTTTGTCCTGATACAGGCTAGATGAAAGGTCAGGGGACTGATAAAGTCATTTGGGAACATCCTCTTGGGATTATGAACATTCATTTTGTCAATAGGTGTTGAAGAATCTCGCTTTAGACCAACTTGTTGAACAAACAACTGACCACCTGCATGACCAGCCAACCTGTTTTCATTCCCAAGTCATCACATCATCATTGTAGAATTATGGGTTCTACCTCACAAAATGTAGTTATCCATATATCCTTATTCTGTGACAACTTATTAACATAGTGTGAGGTGTTATTTTAAGTTATATGAATTTTTGGACTTTTTATGTAGAAAACAAAAATGTTCATATCATTAATGCTATTTGGAATGCAAAACTTTGGAGCTCAATATCTCAAAACTGCTCAGAATGAAATTATGATTCTAAGGTGGCAAAATACTGCCGCTTTGTCAGTGATTTCAGCGTCAGATGCTGACATCAAAAGCCAACTTTTGTGTTGTAATACGCCTGCCTGTTCTCATTCCGAAGAGTCAAATACTGCCGCTTTGTCAGTGATTTCGGCATCCGACACCGGTGCAAAAGTAACACTGCCAGTGACGACGCAATCTAAGGAGCTCCTAGCATGTCATATGTAGATGTGAAAGGCCAATGACAAAGCAGCGATACGTGATGACGTGGCAGGAGAATGTATTGGACCAGCATCATCATTCTCAGGCCCTGTCACTACTGAAACAAGAAGAAAAAATGAATATTTCTTCATAGCTAATCCTACTACTGTGCTGCAACACAATACAGACATTGTTTTGCTTTTCTGCTCACACATCGCTCTGTTGCAATCACTGTTATGTTGACCAAAGAGCAAATGGAATAGCAAGTGCAAATCAGGTCCAAACTATAGACCCTTCCTCCCATCTAATTTCTCCAACTGTCAGCAGGACACTCACTTTGAAATTGAAATCACTCTGATAGGGGTTTAAAACACACACGCACACAAACACACACACACACGCACATAGAGTTGGTGAAAGTTAGTTGTAGACACTGACTTCATGTTCTATTTATAAGCATGTCAGAAAGATCAACGTGTCATTTTTGAAGCACAACACATAAAGTTGAACTTTAGCTGTTGATTTACAGGCAGACTGTGTATGTTTAACAGGAGGAGGCGTCTGTAACAGCACTTAGGACAGAGGAGATCTCTCACTCAATGTGAGAGATTCTCCTCGCTCTCTGACAGATTTCCTCTCCTCACTTCTCCTCCTCTTTCTTCTCTCCACCCCTCAGCACCACAAAGGCAAGCATTGGATCAGCTCACACAGCTAATCTAAATACTGTAAGAGCCAAAGCCTGTAGTTCTGACTCCAGGTCAGCTTTAGAACCTGAAGACAGCCGTGTTTGAGTTCAGTGAAGTTTTCAGGTTTGAAAGTCACCATGGTTGACAGCATGGACATGGAGAAGGAAGAAAAGCGTTACTGCATCCGCAGTAAGCATGTAATCATCATCTGTGTGACGGTAGTGGTGTGCTCTTTGGCGGTGGGCCTCGGGGTGGGCCTCTCCAGGTCAGACACCACCACCACCACCACTCCCACAGCCTCAACACCAGCCCCCACAACAGCGCCTACCCAGCCCCCTCCGCCTGCCAGAGGGCCCTGTAAGCCCTCCAGTGACTCTACCGGAGACTGGAAGAATTTCCGTCTGCCCAGCTATGTGAAGCCAGTCCACTATGATCTGCACCTGGAACCAGACCTGGTTGAGGACACCTATACAGGCACAGTGGACATCCATGTGGAAGTCAGCAAGCCCACTCGCTATCTGTGGCTCCACATTAGGGAGACGTTTGTCAGCGCCATGCCCAGGCTGAGGATGCTGAAAAGCCAGCTGAGCCAGAGGGAGGTGGCAGTGAAGAGCTGTTTTGAATACACTCCACAGCAGTATGTGGTGGTGGAGGCGACAGAGGAGCTGCCCATCACCGGCCCAGGAGAACTGTACGTCCTCAGCCTGGACTTCCAGGGATGGCTCAACGGTTCCGTGGTAGGATTCTACAGGGTCATCTACACTGAGGACGGGGTCCCTAAGTAAGTTCTTTCATTTGATTCTGTCAACATAAGTGTAAAGATTTCATACATTTTATATACTTATCAATGTATTTCTTTATCCTTAACTGGTACATAATTAGATAATGAATGATACCATGACAGAGTAATAAGATATAACAATATGTCTCCATGTGTTTTAAACATATTAACAGTTTTTAAGACATCTGTGAATGAGTTGTACGTGTGGTTTAACAGTTAACAGAAGTTTAACAGTGTAAGGATTTGTGCATGAGTGTGTATAATCTATGAATATCTTTATACGTGATTACAGTAATATTATACAATTGTAAAAGTATTCATTAACTGTTAAGACAGAGGTCATGGATGCTTCATTTGGGTAGTTATAATTGTTGACAAAGCATTAATAAACCATAGTGGCCTTGTGAGCTCAAAGCCCTGCAAAAAGGCACGACACGAGCAAATAAAAAAACATCTTCACCAACTTGACAACATGGGCACATTCAGAAAACATTAACCAACTTGATAAGAAATGGAAACATTAATTTGATGACACATGCACAGGTTTTGGAAAACATTTACCTCATTGACAACACTAAAACATCAATCTGATGACATACGTGCAGCATTTAGGAAACATTAACCAACTCAACAACACACTAAAACATCAATTTGATGACTTAAGAGCAGGATTTAGAAAACATCCTCACAATCTTCACAACGCACAAAAATATCAGCTTGACGACACGTGCAGTGACTGAAAAACATCTTCACCAACTTGACGACATACGAAAACATCTCAACGACACATGCAGCATTTAGAGAACATCTTCAGCGACCTAACAACTCACAAAAACATTAGTTTGATGACGCATAAAAAATCTATTTAAAGACACAAGCACAGCGTGAACATCTTAACTACCTCGAGAACATGAACTTCACGACACATGAATCAATTTGACGACACATGAGCATCACTTAGAAAACATCTTTACCAACTTCACAACAAACAAAAACAATTTATCAACATTTGAAAACATCAGCTTAAAAACACGTTCACCAACTTCATGACCCACCAAACTATCAATTGAGAACACATGCACAGCTTGTAGAAAACATCTTAACCAACTTCACAACAAACAAAAAACATCAACTTGGTGACACATGGAAACATCAAAGTGACGACACGTGCAGCATTTAGAAAACATTCTCATCCTCTTGACAGACGAAAGAATAAATTTGACGACGCATGAAAACATCATCCTAATGACACGTGCTATGTCAGAAAACATTTTTATGAGGGGCCGTACAAGACAAAATTCATTCTCACCCTCTCACACACATACATTCTCCTTATACATACATATATTTTTCTCTCATATTCATATATTTTCAATCAATCAATCAATTTTATTTATAAAGCCCAATATCACAAATCACAATTTGCCTCACAGGGCTTTACAGCATACGACATCCCTCTGTCCTTATGACCCTCACAGCTGATCAGGAAAAACTCCCCAAAAAAAAACCCTTTAACAGGGAAAAAAAACACATTCATACACTTTGCTCTCATGCACATGCAATCATGTATACATTTAAGG
>NC_065519.1:41448239-41458640 GCF_006386435.1 Epinephelus moara
CACTGGCTGGTTGTTTTCATTGTATTGCACTTAAATAGGTCAATAATATGCTCATCAGTGAATACGAGTGTTAGTGAATCAAATTGTTCGCCACTTCGCTCCTCCGCGAGTTTTGAGTGAGTTACCATATATTTCCAAATAGTCGCCCGGTGGCAAATAGCCGCAGGGCACCTAATAGCCGCAGGGCACCTAATAGCCGCCGGGAGTTTGACCCCATATTGCATATTAAACGCCCGTCCGATTAAACGCCCGGGCTATTATTTCCTCATCCACTGCCTCATGGCTGTCCCTCCTTGAGGGACTGTTTGCGCTTTTACGCACGGGTCGGTGATGAAGTGGTGCACATGACTCATACTACGGATGGACGGACAGACAGCCACGTATCTAAAACAGGTAATACATCTGGCTACATCTTTCCCACATCAAATATCCGTGATCACCTACACCCGCGTGCGTAAAAGCGCACACAATTCCGTGTCCTCTCACCGCGGATGCTGTGATTTGATGGCCCGGTACTCACTGTAACCCACTCTTATAAGACCCAATAATAATAATAATAATAATAATAATAATAATAATAAGTTAGTGTGGACCTATATGCCATGCCTTTTAATGAAATTACCAGAAGAGTTCGCTGAAAAACAGGTAATGTCAGCCTGAATTACTCGCGTGCGTCCCTGGTGAAAATCGCTGACATGCATGGGGAATACAGCTTCTACAGGCTCGCCGTAGCTTAATGTCAGGACTCAGGGACCAGAATTCAGGATGGCGGACCGTCGGGATGGCGATATTTAGGTGTGGCGGCCTGTAACTGTTGGTTAAATGGCCCGTTCGGTTGGTATTCAGATAACTGGGGCTTTACTGGTATAATGCAATAGCACNATGAATGTGAGAAACAGCTTCATGTCCTTTGAAACAGTTTTCAATAGCATAGTATGTACTTCTGACAGGTCAAAGACCAAAGTGAAGTTTTATATAAGTTCATAAGTTGTCATATTGCCATACCTTAGCTTTTGCTGAAACAACGCCCCTGTATGTGCCCCTACTGCATAGACAGACAGATAAATAATAAATAATAATAATAATAATAATAAAAGGGACGCTGCTGTGCCTCGTGCGTAAATGCGCACAGCATCTCTCTTTATGGGGAAACGCGCTTATTGTTTCTGCTGCGGGGTGGGGGGTGAGGTGCTCGCTGCAGGTATTTAATAACCTCAGGCAGATATCTCTTAACGTTACAGTCTTTTGTATTTTTTGTTATGATCCTTCCACTGTAGCTCTGCAGGGAATCACTGTACAGGGGAATAAAAATTGGGAAGCAGTAACTTCATTGATTATTTAAATCTCCAGATACGCCAAGTATATGCGCATTTAGGCACGAGGCACAGCAACGTTACTTCATTGATTATCTATCTATTTTTTTAGATTCAGTTTTATTTATATAGCACCAAATCACAACAAAAGTCATCTCAGGGCACTATCAGTTACTCGCTGTGTGTTACCTTTAATCTACTCTGAGAGGAAAACAGTTTTTCTCATGTCTCAACAACAAAGAATCCAAAAGAATTAGTTAAATGGATATAAGCACAGCGAGTAGTGCACCTGTACAAGTGTACAAGTCAATATTAAAAATTATAATGTATATTCCTTTCACAGCTGAATTTGGGGTTTTGATCAGGCATGGGCTCAAAACTGCTGCCAAGGGTCAGGCTTGGTCAGAAACTGTGCAGGGTCATGTTGGGACAGGCCTGATTTTTTGGGCCCAGTCAGAGCTCGTTTTAGTAAAAATGTATGGGATTGTGTTTCCTGAACATGCGACTGAATAAATTAGATTTGGATTATACTGCACGAGTTGTGTAAGAGTTTGTAAACTTATGTTTTGATATATAGCTTTGCTGTTGTTAAATGTGGTCAGTGTTTACTTCAACTCATCAAGAATTTTTCTGTTTTTGGATTCTTTGTTTGCTGTGGAGGCATGCAGGAAAAACAACATTTTCTTTACAACTGTAACGCAACATGGAGCTGAGTAACTGAGATACAAATGATCATTTTTCCTTTAATGAAATGTACTTTTACAGATAATCGAACAGGTTTTGATCTGAGTAGTAGCAGGGGAATTCCAAATTCAAATTTACCTGAAAATTCCACATATTAGAATATATATGAGATTCATAACCTTCACCTGACAGTGATAATAACTGGTAGGGTCCATGAACAACCTGCACAGCAAAACACCCGCGCTCATTCTAAAGTCGTCATATACCGGTGCTTTGTCAGTGATTTTGATGTTACACCCCTGACACCAAAAGCCACTGTCTGTGGCAGTGTAATACGCCGCTGGGTGGCATCAGTTTGTAACGTGGCCAGTTGGCTGGATGGAACCTGTTGTGGCAGTATGATACGCTGCTGGACAGCATAATGTTGAAACACTGCAGGTAACAATGTAAAATGTAGAGCTGGAAAGTCCCTGGTGGGCGGGGTTGGTGGTGGATGGGTCCAACAAATCCTGGTCTTTGACACGGGAGCCTGGTGTTCGCTCCCCGTGTGATTATAGAGCCAAGCCATGATGTTTTCTTCTAAACCTAACCACGTGCTTTTGTTGACATCCCTGCATTGATTGCAGCATCCTGAAATGTCAACAGCAAACACAGGGGATACCTAGAGGGTAAGAAAAGACATGGAAGGCCACTGACAAAGCGGCAATATGTGATGACTTGGGCAGAGAACATGTTGCAAGACCAGTGGTGACTTGTTGTATGATCTGAAGAGACCAGGCATGTTGGGGATCGACTACTCAGAGGAGTAAGCAGGCTACACAAAGCTTTATAAAACAGGATTCACACTCTAAAACTCATAAGCAACCAGTGATGGGTGTAACAATTGCTGTATAATTTTGTCTCTTTCCGTATGCGTCTGGCAGCAGCATAGTACAGTAGCCGCAGACAATAGAATAAATGAAAGTGCACTAATAAATCCTGCGGGCAGAAATCAAAGCATGACCTGTACAAGTAATCCAACAGCATTGTGTCAGATGCTCCATGGAACATGCTGTTATAATTATGGGTTAGGATCTCAGATTTCAGTTAATGATGATGTCTGCTGTTGTGCATCAAATTGATGTAGACATCAGCAGAGTTTCTGTGACTGTGTTTACTGCAGTGTTTTCAGTATCCAAGGGTCAAATCCCACTCTTTCCAAATCCTCCCTCTCGTTCTTTGTCTTTCTCCAGTTTTGTAAGTTGAAGTTAGGACAAGAGAAAACCTCAGCAAAGTTCAGATATGCTTTTATCAAAAGCCAAAGTCAGGCTAAAGTTGCACTGATCAGAGGAATCTCTGAAAGCCAGTTAATAATCCTGGCAGGGTGTTTAATGCAGACAAGGATTCTCAGTCATCTGTGATGTAACAGCCATGGTTATTAGTGCATGTAAAGACTGCAGAGTCACTGTCGAGTTGGAAATGACAGCACAACATTTTTTTTCTAGCAAATATAAAACACTTATTGCCATGTAAGGTTTTTGTGTGTGAAAGTGATCATTTACTCCCAGTCAGCATATTAATAAATTATTCTAATGAAAATTTAAATTGGTTGGTTTATCCCACAACACTCCGAAAGGTTCCATCTGGCTGCATTAGAAAGTGATGCCACCTGGTAGAGTATCATACCACCCTGAAAGCTGGCTTTTGGTATCAGTGCTTAAAGGGATAGTGCACCCAAAAATGAAAATTCAGCCATTATCTACTCACCCATATGCTACTCACCCATATGCCAATGGAGGCTCAGGTGAAGTTTTAGAGTCCTCACATCCCTTGCGGAGATCGGCGGGGAGAGCTGCCAGCACACCTAATGGTAGACGGCGCCCCAGACTAACGTCCAAGAACACAAAATTGAATCCACAAAGTATCTCCATACTGCTCATCCGTAGTGNTTCAGCCATTATCTACTCACCCATATGCCGATGGAGGCTTAGGTGAAGTTTTAGAGTCCTCACATCCCTTGCGGAGATCAGTGGGGGGAGTGGCCAGCACACCTAATGGTAGACGGCGCCCCAGACTAACGTCCAAAAACACAAAATTGAATCCACAAAATATCTCCATACTGCTCGTCCATAGTGATCCAAGTGTCCTGAAGCCGCGACATAAAAAGTTGTTTCGAAAAACGTCATATGACTCTGTTTTTAGCCTCATTGTAGCCTGTAGCTCTGACTGCTTCTCTGTGCTCCGCGCTCATGTGTGCGCGCTCAGGGTGATCGATGATGCACGGTCCCTTTAATCCCTTTAATCTATCCCTTTAATGCTGAAATCACTGACAAAGTGATGGGTTTTGGCGACTTCAGAGAGGATCAGGCTGGTGATAGATAAAATCATAAAAAGAAGAAAGAGAAAAATTAAAAAAGAGGGAAGCCACTGTGAAGTGAAGAACACATCCTTTAATGGCTCACATCTGCAGCAAACAGCGTTAGGCAGGCCAAAAAACACATACAGGCTTAAACATGGCTCAGGCCACTCTGCCACTCTGCGACGCTTTTCGAGTCAAACTCTTCTTCAGGCAGCAATGGTAAGCGTGTGCAGTCCTGTCAAGAAGCACTGAAAATCTAGAGACTAATCTAGGCCCTGTGGAGAAACTGTATTTAAGTAGTGTATCCACTGTGCTTCTGCTTGTAAGAGTTTGCGTTCAAAGTCTCCACCACGAGAAGAGGGTTCAATTTTTTCAATAACCCAAAACCCAAAAGATAGATAAAATCTTAACAGCTGTAGAGCTTATAGATGATCCATCTCCATGAGCAAACTCAATCTACTGATGGAGACTGTGCACAATGCTGGAATGCACCAGAGGAAACATCTTGAATTTGATTCTAGAGTTACCAACATATATTTTATTGAAGTGATACTCAATAATTTATCTTTTGAGAAACAAACACTCTTGAACTCTAAGTGGCTGTAGAAACTCATGGAGAGCAGCTGGGCTCAGCTTGGATTCATATCACTTACAATGGATTCCAATGGTGACACATGTTTACACTGCAGGGGAAAAAAATGATCCGTGCATAGAAACATTTTAAACCAGAGACATAATACACTTGAGTCCTGTATGCTCAGTATGTTCCAAACAGTCATCGTTTCATTGGCTGAATCCAGTATCTCATACATTGTGAGCATGGAGATGGACAGCAGAGATATGGATTATGCTGTAGAATAGGGTTGAAAATATTTTATAGTCCTTTTAACTTAACAGACATAAATTCAAGCCATGTCTTCAAGGGTTAAGTGTTAAAATTACTCAAAATAAAGATGAGTCCACAGTGTTTAGGGCCTCATGTCAAAAGACTTTTTTTTCAGAGGTAGATAAGATGTTCGTCAGGGATAAGGCTTGATCAAGTAACTGAGTTTTTAGCACGAGCTGAATTATCTGCAGAGGTCTCTTCCTCTCCAAAACAAATGGACTAGGTAATTAAAATGTGTAAAAACACTGAAGAAGGCAGTTTCACAATATCAATCAGCATCCCTCAAGCACTGTTCAGCTGGAGGATTTTACCATCAGCTGAATTATCCACAGAGGTATCTACCACTCCGTGGGTAAAAATACAGAATAAAGGAGTTTCACGTAATAAAATCTGTGTTTTTCTGATACTGCTCGTCATGGAGGGGCTGCTATCCATGGTGGCCAATGTGAAGATGTTAAAACGTGAATGGCCCTATCTGGAGACAGCGTCTGGTTTGTCCATTCTGAGCTACTGTAGAAACATGGTGCTGCAACCAACTCACTTTGAAGATGTCAAAAAACGCTGCTTGGTCAGTGACGTCCAGCATCAGACACTGACAATAAAAGCCGTCCTTTCACGTTGGCATGATGCGCAGCCAGTCACTGCTATCATTCAACAGCGCCTGGCAGCATCATGGGGAAACGTCAGTGGACAACGATGAAAGTTAAGGCAGCGGAAGTCCAAGTGGGGCAGGTGGTAGTGGTGGTGGATGGGCCCAACAACCACCGGCTTTTTTTTAGATGACACTCACCCAGGAGGCTGGTGCTTTACCTGCACCCAACCACGTGCTTATGTTGCCTAAACCCAACCACGTGATGGGTAAATTGCCCTCATATAATCTCCTGATGCAGACCTATAAGAGGTCTTCAGGTTCATTCCACCAGGTGGCTTTCTTACCAGTTTCACAAGGGTTTGCACTGAGCTGGGGAAAGCAGCCCTCTCCTACTTTTCTCCCTCGACTTGGAGTAATCAGCAGAGCCTAATACAGTTTAAAAATGTAGTCCCTAAAAAATTTAAATCCCTGTTAAAAGTCCATGTAACTGAGAAATAAAACTAGTTTTAGTCTCTTCCTTGAGTGTTTGATGATTGTATTTCCTGCCTGTTGTTTTGTATTTCTCTTTAAACTGTAATTGGTATGCTGTCTGGCCAGGTCTTCCATCTCAGAGGACTTCCTGGTTAAATTGAGGTTAAATTAAAGAAAGTAAAAAATAAACTAATGTTAATAACATGTCCTTCATTTAATCACCAGAAAGATTGCTGCGACTGATCATGAGCCAACAGACGCTCGCAAGTCATTTCCCTGCTTTGATGAACCTAACAAGAAGGCCACCTACAAAATTTCCATCACTCATGATGATACCTATGGAGCTCTGTCCAACATGCCACCTGAGGTAGGACTCAAGTCAGCATTATCATTTTAAACCCAGATGATGTTCACTTTCAAAATGCTACATATCCAAAAGCATCATAGAGAGCCCTAAATGTATTGGAATAAGATTAAAGGTTAGACATTTTGGGCATGCTCACAACAAAAGTGGAAGCAGGAGCGAGTTGTTAGCTGTACTCAGTTGAAAGTTAAAAAATACTTAGAAGGAATAAAAACACTTCAACAGCTCCAAAGCTGACAACTGGTGTAGCTGGCAACTTATCTTCCACTGCACCCAGCTGGTGCTAAGGTACAGGCTTATCCCTTATGCTTACTTATCATAGCAGGAGAAGCTCAGATGTACAATAATGGATATAATGCATAATGGCTCTGTTCCATTTAAATGACCCAGTTTGTAAAGTCAGTCAGCCAGTGTGCTTAAAACCAGTGCCCTGAAACTAGAGAAGTGCATTTTGACTGAACACAAAGACAGTTTTTCTTTGCCATGCTTGCACAAATGTGTTGTTCATTTGGCCTACACAGCCAGTGTTCACACTATACAAACTCTAGCTGTGGCTAGCTAGCAATGCACACACTGCATTATGTGTTTGTATGAGAGCAGTCTCTGACTGATCTTAGAACCCATTAGGAAGTCAATTTTCACCTTAAAGTGAATATTTCACTCTAGTTTTGCTTCTTTTACTTCATGTTGTGTCATATAACAAACATTTTTTCACTAAAATAACATTGCAACGTTTTCAACTTGTATGGATGGGTCTTTGACTTCAATGTTGCCCAGGGCAACATGACCTCTCACTAACCCCCTTCCTTGAACAGTGATTGCCCAATTGGTGCTTTGCAATCGTAAGTAGGCCTGGCACATCTGTCAGGCTTTGGAATTCTCTACATTAATAGATTGTGTAAGGAGAGTTACCCAAGGTAGTGTTTGCGAAACATATCAGTTATTCCTCATCCCAAATTCCTTTCAAAATACAATCAATAAGGCATCAGTCTAACCTCTGTGGTGCAAAGTATTTCTAGCTTTTCCATAGTGAGCATGCAAACAGTGCTTTGATGACAACACAGCATTTTTATTGCTCTTAATCAACCTGTATATGTATTACTGTTATAACACTGTGCTACAATAGGTAACAGCTCTACCCTGCAATTACTCAGGCTCTTTGATGTCTTCTTCGTGGACCATAAACTGTTGAGGTTGCTGAACTGTAGTTTTAGCCTCAGAATTTAACGATGTACCATAATTGCCACAAGAAATGTTAGCATTGTACATTTCTGCAAACTACGGATACATTACATTTGTACGTTATTAGGTAGCGGATATGCTGAAACTTGAAGTTTCAAAAACACTGAATGCTGATTAGGTTTAGGGACAAAAAACGTGGTTATGATTAGAAAAAGATTGTGTTTTGGCTTAAAATTCCAGGTTTTAGTGGCACAACAGCGATGTCTTAATGAAAAAACTCTGCTTTTCATGGCACTATTCAAAGGGGTTACACAGTGATGTACAAAACAATCACTTTTTGTGCCACTATCCCAGCAGGAAACACAGCGATATCCCGATAAAAAAAACAACTGCTTTTTATGGCACTGTCCCCAGTGGAAACACAGTGATGTCTCCCTAAAAATCGATCACCTTTCTTGGCACTATTTGTGATTTGTGATGTCTCCACAAAGACGACCGCTTTTTGTAGCACTACCTAAGCAAGAAATGCAGTGATCTTTTGATAAAATACAGCCTCTTTTCATGGCACTATCCCAGGTGGAAACACTCACGGGTTGCTACAAAGCACCTATGATTGGTGGCTAAAAAGCTGCTGGAAACACTGCGATGTCTTGCTAAAACATGTCTGGTTTTGTCATTTATTGGTTTCGAACAGTGGTCTGTGGATTGACAGGCATCTTGCCTAAGTGTCACACCATCCTCCGTCCACTCCACCTCCACATGACAAAGTCAACTCATGTACTACATCACTTTACAAATGTCGATATGATACGTATGAAGCCTATAAATGTACTGTATCCATGGTTCGCAGAGATGCACAGTGCCAACATTTCCACTCCCTCCTTTTTTATTGAGTAAATTTAACTGACTTCTTCAGCAAAGGGTTTGTCCATGTTTTTTATTCTAAAGGAAACATGTGGTTCATCAACTGAACTCAACATAAATCCCACACTTGTACAGCTCTACTTCTAACTACTTATAATTATGGCTGTGAATGTTTTGTATGTACAGATTTACTTTGCCAATAAAACTGCTTACATTCCTGTTGGTGCAGAGAATGGTTGCTTTAGGTAGAAGGAGCATAGTTACTCAAACTTTCCCATGGTCCAGGGGAAAAAACAAAGAAAGAGGAAGCCAGGCTCGATGGAAACGCTTTGAATACTAAAAGCAGAGGAATCAATCTTGTTTTGGGGCCTCTGTTTTGGGGCCAGGGGATCCACCCAGCTCTACAGTCTGAGTGACATCCACATTAGCCCATTAGCCTTTTTTCTCTGTCTCTCCAGGGCACCCCTCAACCACTGCCTGGCAATAAAGTGAAGACCACCTTCCAGAAGTCCATTCCAATGAGTACCTATTTGGTATGTTTTGCTGTGCACCAGTTCGGTCATGTGGAAAGAACTTCTGCCCGAGGAATTCCTGTGAGTTTCCCATTCCCGTCACTGTCAGTGCTATCAGTTGAAAAGATATCGAATTAACTTGCGTGATTTGTTCTCCTCTGCCTTTACAGTTGAGAATCTACGCCCAGCCAAGTCAGATAGCAACTGCAGAGTATGCAGCCAACACAACCAAGGTCATCTTTGACTACTTTGAAGACTATTTCAACATGACATACTCCATCTCAAAACTGGGTATGTTTAGCCTATAGTCTGTGTTATGTGTGCCAGATTTGCAGCACTTAGCAGCCCATAATGCATTTATTTTTACTGTTTTCCACCCTACAATGAGACACATACTTTGTTTTTAAGGTCACATTGTTTTTATGATAAGAGTAATAAACCTAAAAGTCGCTGATTGAATCCTCAGTGGCTGAAGTTTTATTCTGCTGGCAGCATGTTCTCAAATACACTTTTTTTGTGATTCTATTATTTGATTAGATGTCCCAGGAAAACTATCCCCACCCTCCCTTATACTGTGTTTCCTCTAGCTGCTAAAATTAACACAGTCAGAACACCACCCCAGAACAGGAATGACTGTTATCCCTTAGCACAATGGATTAATAGTATTAACAGATGACCCTTAATACATGCAATGGAATCAACTTCAGCGGTAACATTAGCATATTTTACCCTGACACTCTATAGAATCAACAGCTGAATAAAATCATCGTCAAGGCAGACAACATGGAGCTGTCTGAGCAATATAAACTGCACACTGGCTGCAGAGACTGAAAAGTTTTTATACATTATGAAGCATGCGCACATGCAACGTGGCAACGCAGTGATTAGTGACTTTATCATCAGAGTGACTTAAAACCTCTTGTACTCCACCCCCATTTTGCAGCAAAAATGCCTAAAATGACATTCCCAAATTAAAATGACTGTAGCTTCTGAACCGCTCTGACTACATGCATGCATGTAGTCAGAAAACTCTCTGAAGTTTCTTGTGAAAGTGTCAGAAACACTCTAGGTGATACAGAGACAGAGTAATGGGCCTCTGAAGTCAGTAAAAAATTGAAGATTTTCAGGATGAATAACTGTCTGTGGCTTCGTCTGAGCAGGTAAATGACACTGTGGGGCTGTAGGCACACTATCA
>NC_065519.1:41458708-41473977 GCF_006386435.1 Epinephelus moara
AAAACGGCATGACATGACTTGTCACCACTCATCGCGATTTTGGACTATGTGTGTTTAGGCTGCTCTGGTGTGAAATACATAATAAATAAAAGAAAAACAATGTTATTTTTGAGAAGTCAAGAGCTTCCTGAATCCGGCAATACCGAACATCACATGGTTTGATGAAGTAGTGGATTTGTGTCAAAAACAGTATAAGTCCTCACACACCTTGCTGAAGGTAAAAGTTCCTCAGTGAAAGCAGGAGTCCCTGCTGGAGGATCCACCCTGAGCATTTTAGCATGTTAGCCTGTATCAGGCTAATCTGCACACAACGTCATAGGTGTGTTTGATTTGGATCACTTGGCATGCTCACCAGGTCACCAGAGTGTCAAATAAGTGATGAATTAAGGTAGCAACCTTTTTTTTACTATGCCGAGGAAAAGTTATGCTAACCATAACCCATAATGATCCTTAATTTCATTGCATTGTTTTGCACTTGGACTGTTCACTAAATACTAGCCCTGGCCTGGGCGTGACTGCCATTCTGCACCATTCCCCACCTCTGACCCTCGGCTGGTAAAAGTAAGCTTTAACAACAAGTATCACTTCCAGAGTATCAGCTGAGTGCAGAATGTCACCTCTCTGTTCCTCTGCCCTCCTGTGTCTGTAGACACACCTGCAGCTTCTTCTCTGCTATAGCTGCTGATTTATCTCCTTTCTTTGGTGCCATTCTCACACAGTTATCTCATCTGTCATCTGGCATCTTTCTGGATCCAGCAGAACACTTCCTCTAAAACACCTCAAGCCTTTTGCACAATGAAGTCCTGTTCACAAGGAATCTAACAATAGTACAGTTATAGCATTACATTTGGTGGCACCTTTTGTGGCTCCTTCAGAAATTGCTCTTGATAAATGTTATTGTTTACTGTCTCCTCTAACAGTGAAATGAAATATCCATCCTTGTTTGTCAGTACCTCTGAAAAAGAAGTGGGTATACCCCATTTACCTGTTATACCCTCCACTACACCACTGGATATAGTTTGATAAAATTAGGAATCATCTGGGGATAAAGAATGTTCATTCCAACTTGAATACAATCTCACAAGAATTACTCCTGCAGTATTGCAATAAAAGATAAGCGGTTACTTCAGTGGACTCTCTGTGCTGTTTTGATCCAGATAAGATAGCCATCCCTGACTTTGGTACTGGTGCTATGGAGAACTGGGGCCTCATCACCTACCGGGAAACCAACCTGCTGTATGATGAGAAACAGTCGTCATCCTACAACAAGCAGCGAGTGGCAAGTGTTATTGCCCATGAGCTGGTTCACCAGGTACTACTTTCTGGATACTTATCACTAACTCTGCTTATTCTACTTATACAGCACATGTGGCAGTCAGAACTTTTAAGTAGCATTAGAGGCTATAGGACTCTTTTTTCCCCTTTGTTGTGCTGCATATGTCTGGATCTTGAATGCAGTTGTGGAAAATAATTTAGGCATTTTTAGGTACTTTTAAATATATAAATAATAAAAATATTGCCACTCTATTGGAGTAACATATAGGGGATACCTTTTTAGTTGAACTCAGGCTAAGTCCATTTAAAAGGGAGACAACTAGATAGTAAAAGCCCAGAAATTAAGTTTCAAATCCCACTATCGCTATGATACAGATAATAAATAACTTACTCAATTAAACTATTCTTCACTATACCTCAGGTGGTGTTTGTGTTAAAATCAGAAGAGGAGGACACAATATGTGCAAAACCCCATGCCTGTAGTTTCAGTACAGTTTTATCTCAGTGTCACATTACAACCCCAAAGCTCACTATTGTTTTGGCAATGGAACACAGGCTTTTATCTTTATTTCACACACACGGATGGAAAGATCCATTACTGAAAAGGAAAACAATAGTTCAGAGTTCAGAACTGTAAATGTTTAAAATCTATTATGTGCTATTGTTTAAGCTTTTTATGATGCACGTATCTTTGCAAGATATCAACTATTTCACTATGATGGGAGATAAGGGGCCATGAAGCACTCAATAAACTTTTATGAACTATTTAAAGTTACGGGAATGAGGGATCAATAGTGATTCATTTTAAATATGATGATCTACAAATAGTCCTTTGGGTGGCAAGTTTTTATGAGGCAGTCTCACATGAATAGCCTTAAACCTTTACAGTACAGAGTGTAATACTATATACACATATGCTAGGGTGGATTACCAAAGTGGGCAGCTGCTTCCGGTCCCCAGACCCTTAGATTTATCTTGTATGGTTTGTGGCATTTGGATTTATTTCAGTTCAATTCAATTAAATGGTTTAATTCAATCACAGGAGCACATTAAAATGTTTGTATGTTAATAGGCACAACAGGCTTATAGGCTGAAAGAATTCTTTCTCGTAGAAGGGGGCAAAGTCTGGTTGTAATTCCATCATTGTTTTGACATTTTGTAGAACGTAAAGTAGTCACAGATAATATCTGGGGCAATATTTAAAGGCTGGCTGCACTGAGGATATGTGGAATTACCTGTTCTTTTATAGATCACTTTGTGCATTTAGCTGAATGTAAATGTCCACACAGTGATTCCATCAGTACAACAGAATTGTAGTTAACCCCCATCACCATTCACCATTCACAGTGTGTATATTTTAATGGATGACCTCATCCATTTGTATGTGGACTACCATTTTGAAATGTCAAGTTTGGCATTTTGTCCGTCACCATCTTGAATTTTAAAGCCAGAAGTGACCATATTTGGACATTAGGGTGGAGCTAACCCTAATGCTACCTGCTAGCTCGGTTAGCTAGGTCCATTTATGGTTAGTGTGATAATGCTAATTTTCACAAGTGAAAAACAGGCTTAAAACCACTAAATAAAAATAGACTTACTGGCTAAACTGAACATCCAACTCCTTAGACAGTTTTTTAGTATGCATACAACCAACACTGAACAAGACCTTTTTGGGTGACCGAAACGTTACAGCTAACTTTCATGAACTGTAAACGCACTGAAATAGCGACATGTATGGCTACGCCTATACTCTTTGAATCTAGGGTTACACCATGATTACATTACCCAACCAACATTGTCGCTGTAGATTTGTCAACGGGCAACACCTACCTGTTACTCAAACTGGCCACGCCCTTGATTATGTATAACTTTAAGCCTTAACAACATTTAAATAGGTGAGTTATATAAAAATTCACTCCATACAGTTTTCATGAATGGGGAAATCACAGAGACCAAAAACATTTTTTGTTCCAGGCTGTAAATATCTATATTTCTGCTCAGGGCTGGACTGGGACAAAAAAATGGCCCTGGCATTTTTGGCCATGGCGGCCCACTATGATTGGTGAAATGCCATACGCACACACTACACTGTTACCAAAATTAAAATAAATCTCAGTAGTAGCCTACGTGCCCTGGAAGAGAGTACCAAGGCTAGAAAATCAATGTGCTCATTCACTTCTCATATACATCCTGGTGGCAGCAGATGGCCACGGAGTACACAATGCCTGTACTTTGGTGAAAGCACTTGGCAAACAAACTCTACAAGATTTATCATTTCATGGCAAACGCTCAAATGCATGAAAAGCAGGACAGGTGGACACCCTTATACGGACGCACACAAACAATCTCCCTCCCTACATGAAAGAGTCTCTCGTTCATTCTGCTGATATTACTCCTTACCAGGCCGGCAGTGGCTACTCTGTTCTCCTCAATCTGTCCCTGGGCCATATCTTTCTGTCCCTCCTCCTCCTCCTCTGAATCATCTCCACCAGCAGCCACCTCTTCTCCTGAACTACTCTCTTGCAGGTCCACATTTATGTTTGATGCGACCGGATGTACTGCACTCGGCACGGACGGCCGTGCTGCACCAGATCTTACAGCAAACAAGTCAGATATTTTTTCGCGCATTTGGCTGCATCTGCCTGGAGATTATTGCGCCTTTTCTCCCATAGCTTCTCCACACCTTCCTTGCGCTTTGGTGGTTTATCCATCAGTGTACGTTAGTAGGCTACGCACTCCACCACTATGCACAAGGCCAACAGCAGCTACTCGAACTCAGGAATACTCAGAAAATGAGTGGGAAGGGGGCGGGCAGAGGAGGAAGGGCTGAGAGATTTGCTTCGGCCAGCCCAATGTCAGTGTAGACAAATAACCACTGGGCTGTTTTCCGTGCTTTAAAGGCCACTAAAAATATCTACATAATTACATTAAGTAAATTACGATTGTGCCAGCCCAAAATATGCCAACGGCCCACCAGGCATTGCCCGGTATGCCCTATGGCGAATCCAGCCCTGTTTCTGTTGTAAAGTTGGACATTTTAACATGGGGGCCTATGGGGATTGACTCAGTTTTGAAGCCAGACTCAAGTGGCCATTAGCGGAATTGCAATTTGCAATTGGCACATACGTGTTGGCTTCATTTTCCAACCCTGGAGGTTTCCGCTTGCTTCCATTCTGGATGTTCCAGTACAGTAAAGTTGCCATGACATGACTCTGTTGTTATACCTGATGGAATTGGTGCTGTGGAAATGTACAATATACTGAATTCATCCAGACAACAGAGATGCACATGGATGAAGTGTTGGTTAATAAACAGAGACCTGTCTCTAATATAAGCCTGTGTCAGATAAAGGCCTGATTCTCTCTGCAGGCATGCGAAAAAAAAGGGGAGTCAGAAGGGACCCATGCCTAATTTTTCCACTCTGTAAAGCCCTAGCAGGTTAATTTGTCCCCACAAAATCCTTATAATTTCCTTTGCTTCTCTTTCCAGTGGTTTGGGAACATTGTGACTATGGATTGGTGGGATGACCTTTGGCTCAATGAGGGCTTTGCCAGTTTCTTTGAGTACATCGGTGTGGAGGAAGCTGAACCCAGCTGGGGCATGGTGAGTTCTCCTTTAATCCGCACAACAATGAATCCACTGACAGTAGACCAGTCATTGTGGGGATGTCAGTATCTTGAAACTTGCCTTGTGTCCTCTGGTGGTATACAGCGAGACATCATGATCATCAGTGATGTGCTTCCTGTCATGGTGGACGACGCCCTCCTCTCCTCCCACCCGATCATTGTGGATGTGTCGACCCCAGCTCAGATCACCTCTGTGTTTGATGCCATCTCATATAGCAAGGTACTGGAAAACCTGACACAGTCAAGGTTTCAATCTAAGGTTCCAAACACTTACCAGTTACATAACCAACACCATACAGACAGTGTAACATGTATCATGTAACAAAATACTTTTATGTAACTCCATCCAGGGAGCGTCCATTCTCAGGATGTTGGAGGATTGGATGGGTAAAGATATGTTCAGAGACGGCTGCCGAGTAAGTCAGACTGTTGTATATTCACAACACATATTTAATAATAGATGTTGCTCTTTTGATTAATGTTCATTTATGTGTTCAAGCAACTGATTGATGAAAGTTGTTTTTTTTTGTCTTTTTCACCAGAAATATTTGAAAGACTACTACTTCAAGAACGCCAAAACAGCGAACTTCTGGGCATCCCTCGCCAGTGTATGTTTGAACTTTGCCAGGATGTGGTTAGCCTATCTTAGTACAAAGACTGGAAACAGCATGCCCGGCTCTGTCTCCAAAAAATAAAGTTTTTATACAACTCATTTTAAACAGCAAATTAATTTTGAGGGAATCATAAATAATATAGAGTGAATTATGCTGAATTAACATAATGAGGAAATGTTGCTAATAAACGTACATAGCAAGTTGCGAAAATGTTTCCTTGCCCTTCTGGCGGGATGACGTATATAGCGCGTGCGCGACAAGATGGGAGCTTCTCTTCTCCGTTCTTCGACCTTCTACCTCCCTTCTCAATAGACGAAGCATTAGCAGAACAAGGTTGTTGTCATACTGCTGCTTTAAGAATATAAGCAAAACACGCCCGAAAAAGGCACTAAGAACGGTGTCGTCAAGCATCTTGTTATCCAGAACAAGGACTACAGTGTTTTCTTCCGGTAAACGTAAACACGTGACATCCGCCCAGCCCCCTATCCAATCAGAAACCTTCCCTGCCCCAAACCTTGCGCGGACCCGAATAAAGGCGATTGAACTGATCTCCGTGTAAACCCTCATTCGCAATGAACATTTCCCATGTGAACTACCTGGAAAAACTTTAATTCCGAATGATTTCATTCAGATTTATTTCATTCCGAATGAGAAGCCATCATGTAACCACACCCATTGTCTTGGAACTAAAATCCAGGCACCAATTACGTGGTCACAGAGTCCTGCACCGGTACATTTTTGAAAACCCACACCGGCCCGTACCTGTAAAGCTCAGTACCAGAGCCAGTCCATTACCTGTTATTATGGTAAGTCAAAGCCGCACCCGCACCTGCCCCTGCCCACATCCATTAATAAAAGTCCCGCGACCCAACCCTGCACCCATGATTAAACATACACAAGCTACAGTCCCACACATCAACCTGGATTCTCTGCTCTTGAATTACAAATCCAGCGCAGGAGACATCTCTTTCACTGGCTGTGCTTGTGATGGTGAAAATATTCCGTGCATTTACTGCCAGGTCAGGAAACATTTTAACATGCTCCTTCCACCACCATAAGACTTCAAAAGGACCCTCCTTGGGTGTCTTAACCTTGATGTAGGCTGCTACCTCATCCTCGAGCTGCCAAGTTTCATCACTTCACATTGGTATCGAATGTAATGACAGGGTCAAAGGTTCAACTTGTGCCACTGACTTTCAAAGTAATGTTTCATCTGTGAGTTTTTGTGAGCAATAGCCAGTTTCTCCCCCCTCTGTCCAGGTGAGTGGGCTGCCGGTTGCAGACGTAATGGATACATGGACCAAACAAATGGGTTATCCTGTGCTGCACCTGTCTGTCTCAGAGACGAATGCCAAACTAACCCAAAAGCGATTCCTCCTGGATCCTAAAGCGGATGCCAGTCAGCCTCCTTCACCTCTGGGGTCAGTGATGCAATGATGATAAAAAATGCCCCATTCCACTGCCTAAGTCAGCAGCCGTTTGCAGTGGAAAAAGCGCCAATAAACTTACTGTACACAATCTGCTCAGCAGTTAACAGCACACAGACATAGTTAGGGACTAGCTGGTGAATATCTGTAGCATTTAGCAGCTAAAGAGACATTTTTCCCTCAGGAGTTGGTGGAGAACCAAAGCAGAGCTGAAAGGAGAGACAAGTACAGCTTTTTTAAGGAATCAAATCTGAATGCATTTTTAATACTTTATTATACATCTGTAGGTTTTGCATGCTAGTGCATCAATAACAATTAATGAGATTTTGTTACAGGTACAAGTGGACAATTCCAGTCAAATGGCACTCTGTGGAAAGTGACAAAAATACGTTGGAGATGTTTAACAAGAGCAGCACAGGTAGTATGCTCAGTTTAAATATGGTTCAACACATTCAAAATAATAATGATAATAAGAATGATAATAAAAACATATAATCAGAGTTTTGCCTTTTAGCCAGGCAGTGACTTATGTCAAATGTATTCTGTTTTCTCATGATGAAGATGCTGCATCCCATTCTCATTTCCAGGTCAACAAATAATGCTTTGTTACGCCCCCTCAGCGTCACATACCAAGGCATCCTGTTGTGTCTCTATGTGACGCACAGCTTTCTCCTGGGTGAAACACCTGGTTAATGTTGTCGAATGGTCTTGGTTGGATATGTGCAACAAAACCACTTGGTTAGATTTAGAAAAAGGATCATATTTTAGGTTAGAATGAGTAAGTAAAGTGGGCACATCCAATCTGAAAATGGTGTGCACCCTTTTGCTACGCTTTCTGGTTTGAAAGACGTGTGAAATGATGTGCAACAGGCTTTGCAGAGTGTTTTCTCCTGTTTGGTGGGTGCGTCAGAGGTGTTACCCAATCAGCAGCGACATGTATTTAAATAAATGTCTAGCAGATCTTTACATACATTTGTTTATATTTCACACGTATGTTTCTGATGCCATTAAAGCCCCTTTGAATTGAACACAATCAAACAACCAGATTTCACTCTTTGAAATCCAGCGCTTGGGCAGTGACTTCTGGTGTCAGACACTGACAAAAAACAAACATCCTTTAACGTCGACATAATACGCAGACGGTCGTCGTTATAGTTTAACGATGGCTAGTGGCGTCAGGGGGAAACACGGTGGGACAAGAATAAAAGTTATGGCAGCGAAAGTCTGAGTAGGGTGGGTGGGTCCAACAAACACTTTACATTAAAACAATGTTGACTTTTGGTTTCACACGGGACACTAACAGCAGTCTCCTGGCTAAAAATCTTGTTTTGTTTGACCCATCCACCACCCAGCATCCACTGCATACAGAGGTTCTCGCTCTTTATACCACATCATTTCCTGTCAGCGTTACATATTGCTGCAGACGAGTTTACCTTTGAGTTAGTTTAAAGCTTGGTCTTCTATTAATGTCAAAGGGTGCCCTTGGTGTCATTACCACACACTAGAGGGGGCATGACAAAGCGTAGGTATATGATGTCTGCTTTATATAACGTAGTAGATAAATAGGAAATAATATATATTTCGTCATAAATAAACTCTGAGGTATATATTTTATAGCAGAAATTGACCACTGCAGCTAAAATGTCAATTTTCACTCACACACTGACACACTCATGACTGTGTTGATTTTCAGAGCATGTCATCAGTAACTACTCAGCCTCAGAGGACGGGCTGCTGAAGGCTAACAATGATCACATTGGATTCTACAGAGTCAACCATGACGACCTCATGTGGGACGCTATCAGTCAACAGCTGCAGAACAACCACTCGGTAAAGCTGTCCTCACAGATCTACAAACACACTGCACATATACACACTACCCAGTTTCAAGTTCAGCAGTAATTTTTTTTTTTTTTTTTTGCAGGAACCAGTATGTCTCAAAATGTCTGACTTAGGGTTGTCACTATACCAGAATTTTAATTCTCAATACCTCTTTCGATGCCAAGGCAAAAAGAAAAAAAAAGTCCTAGGCACACATATGAGGATCATTTTTACAACCTGCACACAGTGCGGGAACAGAAAAAGTCACTGAACACATGCCTTCCAGTCAGGCTTTTTACTGGAAAGACCAGCTTATTTTCCTCCCTGTTGTTTCTTCTGTGCAGCCTTGTGTTAAAATCTGATTATAGATATTTTCTTTTATAGCTTCGGTACTGTTGATACTATGGTAACCTCTTAGCATGGAGCCGAAGAGCAAGAAGACAGAATAGCAGAGCCAAAAATGACCTTTTATGACAAATAAATGCCTTGGTATCTACAGTATGTTCTATAATTTCTTTATTGTTACGTTAATCCTCTACTTGACTAAGTTTTCTTTCTTCAACAGGAGTTTGATGCAGCTGATCGCACCAGCTACATTGATGATGTTTTTGCTCTTGCAAGGTAAGATTTCACCCCACAGCGCACTGTATGAATATTCATAACATCATATGCAGATATCGTAACTGATGTTTCATTCTACTGTTCAGGGCTGATGTAATAGATTATGGTAATGCCTTCAATCTTATCAAGTACCTGACAAATGAGACCGACTACATAGTGTGGGACCGCGTGGCCTCCTCTATCGCCTATGTCCGGGACATGCTCTCCAGCAATGCAGCACTCTACCCAAAGTTTCAGGTGAGGGAGCCGCTAGTCCTTCCATGAGTCCAGCTATGACATTTAAAACTTAACCTTGAAGTTTATTTGGGATCTAAATTTTCAACAGGCCACCTCAGCAAAATCAACACAAATGTCTTTTTGTTGCTCTCTATGTAACATTTTAACTAATCTCTCAACAAGACAGACTTTGAATTTGAACATGCTGCGCTTTAGCCAATCACAATGGAGGGTGCGGGGCCAAGACGTGCAGGTGTCCCCAGGAAATGTGTACCTACAGAAACAGCAAGCTCCTCGTCCATGGCGACCGCTCCACCCAAAACGCCGTCNTATTAATTGCAAAACGTGCACACACAAATAGTAATGTTTGTTCAGTCATTGTGTTTATAGACTTTACAAACATCAGATTAGTCTAAACGGTGATATAGTGACGTGAAAAATGTGATATATATATACATTGCATTGCATTTGAACATAAACCATAATGAGGTCAGTGATGTAATGATGTGGTTGCTGTGCAAATGCCTCAGTTAATTACACTACATATTGATTGGAGGAGCTTTAGGAGAATTCAAAGAAAGAAAGTGTATATTGGATACAACCAAATAATAAGGTAGGACATTTATATTTTAGTATTTGCTACATAATCCAGTAAATGTACTGGTAAGTTTAACAATTTCTGAGGATCTGATTACATTTTAATCACCATAGGCTGAAAACGAAGTTTACTTGAAAGCTGAATGGAAAGCTTGGGTGAATGGGAAAATCCAAGATATCTAAATCCATTAAGTAAGTCTCTTTCCAAGTGGCAGGACAAAGGATGTATCCTAACTTATATCAGCAAAACATAATTCATCAATAATGTTGATTAGAGATATTCTTACTTTTAAAGTTTTTTTCTCATGCAGATATGAGGGTTATACATACTTTGTAATTCAGTGTATTCAGGGTTAAGCAGAAAATCTATTTAAAAGATTAAAAGAGACAATGGGAACATCAGCAGGCTGACTACTCTGGCTCAGACAAGGAGGAGACATTCCCTCTTCAACATGCGGTTACAGAGCATACATCAGCCAGGATCAGTCAGGACACAGCTCTACTACAACTGCATATTAGAAACCTCATTAGATTTCAACTCAAACCATACAAACAATGCTTCTCCCAGGGTCTCCCTTACCTGCCCAAACCAAGCAATCCTACCACACATCTACCAGGATTCAGACAGAGGCACTAATTGCCCACACCTGTCCTTATAGAGGCAGGAAACTCTCTCCGACCCTACCTACAGAGGGCAGTGCTCTCACCCTACATGTCAGCCCTGAGAGGAAATAACTCTCCATACCAGCAGACAGTGATAGCATGTAATCTTACCTTATGTAACGAGTTTGTTTCGATCTTACTCCCTCTTGACTTTAGCTGTTTCTTTACTTCCCTCACTTCCGTTTCTCGTCTTGTGCACTGAGCTGTGTTATGATACAGTAGAAACCTCGCTTCTTGTTCCTTTAAAGAGACAAAATAAGGTTCTGTATAGTTCGTTATTGTTAATTAAGAAACATGCATTTGTTTGTTTCCTCTAGAAACTGTTTCGTGGCCATGTTGAAGCAATCACAAAACAACTTGGATGGACTGATGAGGGAACACAGACGGAGAGGTACAGCAGGAAGAGTGTACACAAACAAGACTTGTGTCTATTCTGTATTTCAGAAAACACCTTAGATCCTCCCCTGATCTCTTTTACAATGTAAAGGAGATGATTAAACCTGATAAGGAGGCGATTAAACCTGATAACAGTAATAATACTGTTGCCGTCAATAAACAGTGTCCTTGTTCTTTTATGTTAACCTGTACACTACCAACCAGTGTAAAATGGGTCCTTGGTGATCATCACTCATGTGACTGCTGAATGTGTTTGGCAGGTTACTGAGGGAGAATGTGCTTGGCATCGCTTGTCGGATGGGAGATCAGGGGGCTCTGGATGAAGCCTCCAGCCTTTTTGACCAGTGGATTAATGGAGGTCTCAGGTATCACAATAAAATATTCTGAAGTGTCAAACCTGCTCCTTCAATACAGTGTATTTATCAACCATCACCAGCAGAATGAACATGGAGACTATGAGTGTGTCTCAAATTACATACTTCTACACTGCTGTTTTGCACTCAGATTTTTTTTAACCACCTCTTCTTCTCCGTCATCTTCTTTTTAAAAAGCAAATTGCAAACACACAGTGGGGTATTATCACCAATATTTGACCACTATCACCCACGCATAAACCAAACTTACGACACAACGTCAGTGCTGATTAGAATGTGCTGCCACAGCTAAGAGCAAGTTAACTAGCTTGCAAATGCTACCATTAACTACCAAGCTAACATTAGCACTCAGGTTATTGTTTGCGGTACCAAATCATTTCAGACCCAACAAACATTACTGACCGCCTCTGTTTGACAACAGTATTTCTACTTAAAAAAATATGTATAACTAACATCCATGTAATGCAGCTGTGTTCACTGTAGCCAGCTCAGGCTCCTTGTTGTCCCCAGCCGCTGTCAAAAGTAGCTTCCGCTTTTGTCACAAAGATGGCGACCATTGAGGCCGAGGGTGAGAAGTGTCCATCATTCTTCACTTAACTTTTGGACCCTTTAGAGTGTGCCAGTAGTACACTGCATTTCCCCATACTATGCAGTGTGAATGCACATAGTGGACTTAATGCACTCAAAAAATTCAGTGTTTGTTTAGTACAGAACTATGCGATTTGAGACATACCATAGGCTAATTTTTTAGAAACCATTTCTATTTGTTTCTGACACCCAAACCTGACATTCACCATTGATGCTTTCAATAACAAGAAAAACTGTGTTGCAATAAGATGATATGGTGACACCCTGTAAACATTCAACCAGTTTACTGTGAGAACAAGAAAAGTACCACCACAAACAACATATCAACACCCATATTGTTTTGAATGATGGTTTTCATATTTGGTAACGTGACATTAAAATGTCTTGACCTTTCAACCTACAGCAATGTAGCAGTGAACCTGAGGCTGCTGGTCTATCGATATGGCATGAAGAACTCAGGCACAGAGGCAAAGTGGAACATAATGTTCCAGAGGTACAAGGATACTTCTTTGGCTCAAGAGAAGGACAAGCTGCTGTATGGACTGGCCTCTGTGGAGAACGTGCAACTGCTCTACAAGTAATTAGAGCAACTCTTCATACAGAACGGTTGACCTGATAACCAGAGAAAAGTTTTATTACATCACTTGGGCTGTGATGAGATCATATACTTGGTTAGGCCTGTACCTGCTTGTAAAGCCATGGTGGAAACGGAGTATTTTTTTCTTGTGTGCTGCGACACTTTTCATGGTAAATACATCCCACATACAAATGTGTGTGAGGCCTGACATCCTCTGGCAAAGACATATTTAACCAGCCATTGGCTGTTTTTGTGTCATTTGATGACTGTGTCTGTTGTACTTGATATCATCTGGAACCTGAGATGAACCAATGGTAGGTGGATGCCTGGACACCATGCCTTTACCTGTAGATGTGAGACTTCACACACATTTGGTTTTGGGATTTGGCTTCTCTTTAAAGCTGCACTTAGCTTTATCAATCCAAAATCCTGTGAGCTAAGTCAGTAAAGGAAAAAGGAAAACTACTTGCAAAGCTCTTAGACCACAGAGACATTGCTATACAAACCTGAGTGGTCTGACAGGTTGTAAACAAGGCTACACTTTTGCTAGCCCACCTCCCAACTTTTTTGAGGTCAAACTGAGAGTATGTCCACACAATCCCTGTTAAATTTGCAAACATATCTTTTCTCTTCATTTCAGCCCTCCATACAAACTAAAACAACATTTTTCTTAAACCACAGCTGAGCTTTTCCTTATTGGTTTCCAGAGTGTATAAATCTCATATTAAAACATTGGCTTGTTGTTTCAGTGAGTACAGGGAAAACAGAGCTTTTGCAAAGCAATGACGTCAGCCAGCCTAGTGAGGGCCAGGCGCTGCGTGGCAGCAACATTAACTAGAACTCTCTTCACTCTTACAGGGAATGTCTGATATTTTGGAAAACACAGTTGTTTGCCATCTTACCCTCAGAAGAGAAAATCAGTTCAGTGTAATAGATAGAGATGAATCTCATAAATAAAAATATTGAATTTTGAGCATGGAGGTTCATTCCTGACCTTGGGAACTGTAATATTTCAACTCTATCTCACGTATGTAGTAAACACTTTGTTTTAAACTTTTTATTTGAGATATATAGAAGTTCATTTGGAAATAAGGGTGTTTCAGTGGGTGTTTGAGTGTTGTGGCACCACGTTTAGTTTTAGTCTGGTAACGTGACTAAAATTTACATAAAGATGTCACCTAGTGGAGCTTTAGAATGATGAAGAATAATTATGTGGAGAGAATAACCTTTGTTCTATCCAACAGGCTCCTGGAGGCTACTAAAGATGAGAATGTGGTGAGGAGCCAGGATCTGTTCACTGTTGTGCGATACGTGTCCTACAATCCACTGGGGCAGGACATGGCCTGGGACTGGACCACACTCAACTGGGACTACTTGGTCAACAGGTCAGTGCAACAAGGTCTCCAACCTGACAAACAGAGTTTGTCACAATCACAGTGGACAGTAACAGACTGGGACTTTTATCAAGCAAGCATGCCACAAAAAAAAAGAATCTTTAAGCTGCAGAATGAAAGCTCCAAACAAAACTGGATGCAACTAGCAAGAACCATGTGATTTTTAAGGTTCAATGAATTGAGGAAGTATTGGTTGTCAAGGATGGATGAATGGGTGTGAGGAAAGGGATGAGCATGGGGATAAGGTTATCCAATCAGGCCCAGTCTGTCTGCTGTTGAAGCTGTGCTGATGTGTGAAATAATGCTCTGAAAGATAGGCTTTCATCTGGAATGAAAGAAACTGGACAGATTTATGAACTAAGGCTGATTGAGATGCAGGTGAGGGGGAACAGCAATTGAGGGAAGTTGGAACAGGTGTATAGATGGGTGGGGCAGTCAGGTGTTGGGGACAGGAGGGAAAGTCCAGTATCTAGTGGATGGATGGATGGAAAAAGGCAATGAAGGGGACTGAGCAATAGGGAATGTGATTGGAGAGGAGGGGCATAGACAGACTGTGACACTTATGTTGGGACACTTTTGTATTGTGCTGATCATGGTAATGAGTTTTCTTTTTCAACAGGTACACTATCAATGACAGGAACTTTGGCCGCCTATTGAATCGAATCACCACCACCTACAACACAGAGCTCCAGCTATGGAAGGTTAGACCTGTGCTTTGTGTAACTTTTTCTTGCCTTGGTTATTATTATTCAGAAATACAAGTCTCTTTTTAGCTTATTGATTTTATCTTGTTTGGTTTAAGCAGTTTCCATTTTTCCTTCTGCTGGGCTGAAGAATGGGTAGTTGTGATTTTTTTTTCACAGTAATATGCACAGCACAAGTTATTCTTTCTTAAAGGGACAGTTCAGGTTTTTGGACATGAAGTTGTGTGAAACACTGACCATCTGTAGCTCTGATGTGACGGTGTCACTACTCTCAACGAGCCTCCTGCTCTGAGAAATGGCCCGTAGCTTACCGGAGAAAAAGTAGTTCTTAAGATATAAGGGGGACACGTAACCAAAAGGTTTTAAGCTACAAAAA
>NC_065519.1:41474790-41478336 GCF_006386435.1 Epinephelus moara
TTCTGTTGGCGTGCTGTCTTGCGGGCCTGCACAGCGGAGTGATAATGGCCAGAAAATAGTCCCAATTGATAGCAAGGTCTGACGTAATGCGGGGATGTTTTAAAATTATTGAAATAGTCTAACAAAACACATGCATACTTTTTTGTAGCTTAAAACCTTTTGGTTACGTGTCCCCCTTATATCTTAAGAACTACTTTTTCTCCAGTAAGCTACGGGTGATTTCTCAGAGCAGGAGGCTCGTTGAGAGTAGTGACACCGTCACATCAGAGCTACAGATGGTCAGTGTTTCACACAACTTCATGTCCAAAAACCCGAACTATCCCTTTAACAAAGTACTTTACTAAAAATCTTTCAGTCACAGTGAATTACAATTCTGAGGGTATAATATCAAAAGATCCATAGAAACTTCCCCAAACCCTTCACAAACCTAACCCACTTCTCTGCTGTCCAGCAATATGCTCAGTATGTTCCTGACACACATGGTTTTGCAAAAACATGGCTGAGTAAAATGCTTCTGTGCTGTGTTGTTGCCTGCCTTAATGTTTTAAAGTTTTACCAGAAGTTGTGTTTTATTCATATTTTGGAGGAAATGATTGTTTGAAATATACTGTGTGGATTGAAAAGGTTCTGTTGAGATCTTGATAAATTTTACCATTGTGAATACCTGTCACCATTGGCATTATGAATTCAAGCCTCATAAGTTTTTGGATGGAGTATTATTTACTCATGGCTGAAGTGGGATTCAATACTTATGTCTTGAATCGAGGCCGTACCTACAGCATAGGCTCTACGTAGATGTGTACCCTACGCCATAGTCTGATATGCACCTCCCCAGAAATGTAGTGTGACAGCGATTCAGACCTCCTGTTTATTTTTGTAAACTGAAAACCATTTCCCCCAGTGGAAATTAAGCTTTTATTTACTTTTATTTCACAATAAATAGTAAAGACAATAAAGCCCCCACAAAATACTGTTTGAAGCCTTCTGTGTGACTTACCTGGCTTCATATGAGTAGAGGAATAGTCTGCTAGCCACTAGACTAATTTATACAATGGGAAATGCCATAAGCTTATGCTAATAATGCTAGCATGTTGTATTTGTGGGAAAAACATGTGCACTATAATAATAATAATACATTTTATTTGTATTGCACTTTACATTTTAGCAATCTCAAAGTGCTACAGAGCAGGATAAAAAAAACAGATTAGAATTAATACCATTTAAGCTTTTATGAAACTGATGATGAAACTATAATTCTGTTTCATCAGTGAACCTTGTAAGTTATAATGGAGCTAACATTTTTTAACATTACCTCTCTTAAATTGTTGCGGTTGTTCCCAGCTTCATATAAGTAGAGGAAAGTCCGCTAGCTGCTAAGCTAATTTATGCAATGTTAAATGTCATAGACCTATGCTAATACTGTTAGCATGTTGAATTCATGGGGAAAACATGTCAAGCAAAAGACAACTGTTTTGTCTGTGAACCTTGTGAGTTATATTGGAGATGAATTTTGAACGTATGTTTAATGTTGTCAGTATGAAGCCTTTATGTGTGTTTAAGGTGTGTTAGTTTAATCAAACAAACCTTACAGCACTTCACATAAACTCAACACAGCAGCATAGAAACTCTGCCGTCAACTAGCGTTTAGGAGGAGTGATTGCATAGCGACACAGACACGTGTCAAGTATAAATGCTCACAATGGCAAAGGCCACTTGTATAGGCTAGGGCACAGTCTTTGCATAGAGCCTACATACAAATATTACTGAGCCTTGACAACAGAATAAAATGTTTGATTTTGTGATATTTTTTGAATCATAGCAAATTGAGGTTGGGAGTTTTTTTCAGGCTTTTTGACACATATGTCAATATTTGCTGGTCTTGTAGATGGAGCATTTCTTCAGTCTAACACCAGACGCTGGTGCTGGGGAGATGCCCAGGAAGCAGGCGCTGGAGACCGTGAGGAACAACATCGAATGGATCAGGAGTAATGAGAATGAGATCAAAGTGTGGCTGGAAAACAATGTCTCCTAAAATGGCACCAGTGTAAAACACTGCAGGGATACAGGCACGCTGTACCTGTGAAGAACCAGAGCATCCTCAGTCCCCTGTACTGTCGATACATATGGCCTATTCCCATTCAGTACACACAGGGTGAGGCCGGGTTTAGTTTGTGCTCTTTTTAAAGGGCCAAAGCAGGGGGCTGCTGATCTGAATCAACACTGGAAAACAGAAAATCAAAACCAATAATCACATTCTTACTTCTAAACACTTCACAGCAGCAACATTCACACACATCCTGATCTCCTGAGTGAAAGTCCCATTTTTTAAATTGCTGTAGTGCTCATCTCAAGAAGGATATTTATACAGTCCCTTCTCCTCCTCGTACTTTAAACATTTTTATTATAAATTCTTCAATACGTTTTTGTAATGTTTTAACTTGTGGCACAGAGATGATCATCAGACCGGCCTGAGATGATTCATTCTTCTTAATCCTTCCCTCTGTGTGCAGCACAGAAAAAGTCCACACCACTCTCTGTGCATGTGTATGTTTATTTGTATTTGTATTTGCAAGCAATAATGGAAGTGTACGAGTGTGAACATGCTAGAGATGAAGAGATCAATGAATAAATCTTGACTAAAATGACTCTGTATGCCTTTATTTCATGTTATTTTGACCCTAGCAGCCGCAGTGGTGGAATGGATCTACACAGGTACTGTAGTGAGTAAAATTCTGAGGTATTTGTGTTTTACTTCACTAGTATAATTCCATAATTGGTATCTTGAAGATACAACAAAACATAATCAGAGAAAAAGTAAATATTTCTTGATCTGACAGTAATAATAATTCAATAATATAACAGCAACCATTATGCTGCCCAAGTAATAATTTTACTCAGCGGTGGAAAGTAGCTAATTACATTATATGAAGCACTTTACTTAAGTTCCTGACTCCACCTCTCAGGACCAAGCTCCAGCCCTGTGGTGACAGAGCCTTCTCCATAGTCGCCCCGTTCCTCTGTAATTCTCTAACTCAGTTTGGGGCAGCACTAGCTGAGTCCATAGGGACCGGAGTTGGGGACCGGAGGGTCATTGGTTCAAGTCCCTGTCTAGACCAAACATGGAGTGTTTACTGGTAGCTAGAGAGTTGCCAGTTCACCTCTTGGGCACCACCAAGGTGCTCCCAAGCAAGGCACCAAACTTCCAAATGCCCAGGGCCCAGCCCCCCACCCAATGCATACATAGGTCCTGTTTGTGCATGTGTGTGTACTTCAGACAACAGAGTGAAAACAACTGATTTTCCCTTTAGGGATTATTAAAGTACATCTTTCTAACTAATGTAAAGTGTCTTTGAGTACTATGAAAAGTGCTCTATAAATAAAATGGATTGTTATTATTATGATCAGAGTTGGGTAAGGGTTACTTTAAAAGTAATCAAATTACTTTAATGCTTTGCTATTTTTGAAAAGTAACCAGTTACTTTACTGCGTTACTCCCTGAGTAAAGTAACTCAAGTACTTTCAAAGTACTTCCAACGTTACTCCCTG